>NC_074682.1:27682532-27982532 GCF_029448725.1 Salvelinus fontinalis | reverse complement strand
ACCCCATAATACCCCCGCATGACATCTCCTTGTGCCCCTTCCGGATGGAAACTACAAGTGTAATGGCTGCACTCAATGCAATGGAACTTACAAATGTAGATCATTAAAACACCCACAAACAGGGAAACAGATCAATCAAAGGTGTTGTCACGTGCTCAACTAAGGTAGTTATTTATCTTAAAAAATGAAAAGTAATAATCTCTGCGCATCGTAGCACCATTAGGTGCAAAAACTCAACGTATCCAATTGCGGCACACTTTTTGGAAGCTAACTACTCTATTTTGTCCCTTCGCTATTTTGGCATCGAACACTGCACCCTCCTTAGGAGAGGGGGTGACCTTGACAATACATTGTTAAAACAAGAGGCCATCTGAATCTTTAATTTAAAGATCCTTGCTTCCTTCGGTTTCAACGGAAAGTTTGATCTGAAGCCATTCTTGTGATTTATGTTTTTGCTATCCATTGTAAATGTTTGTAGGTCAATGTGGCCAAATGGTAACTCTGATCGTATGTAATCCATTCATGCTTTATTATATGTTCTATTTATATCTGAAAATTGACCAATGAAATCAAGCCACAGCCGGCCATGATTAGACACCCATGTGTGTCCTTTCAAACTCTATATAAACTAGTGACCCGCAGTGTTTGTCATTATTGCCTGATGAAAGCAGCTTGGCTGTCGAAACGTTATTAAATGATTGCATCTGAGCTCCTAGTGTGCGGCGGCTCTTTTTCAAGTGTTCTACTCTGCTAGCCAGCACCTCACCTAACCTGGTGTGCATTTCTTCTGTCTCCAGAAAGCAGGCTGAATCAGGTTTTCCTCTAGGATTTTGCATGTGTTTAGCGATTACAAGCATACCCATAACCAGGGCTTGCGACTAACTTTTTTCATCACCGTTCCGAAGTGCAATTTCAACTAAACCAAACTGAACTTGAACCGTCCCAAAATTTAAATGCTTATTTTATTTTTTGATATGCAACCATGGGTCAAGGTAATTTACAGTGCTTTTAAAGTAATTTGTGTATTTCTGAGAAAGTCTATATTATATAAACTTAATTTGTTAATTAAAACAGACACTTTATTAATTGAACATGCTAACTAAATGTATACAATAATATATCTAAGAGAACAATGTTATTGTGAAATGGTTACTGAATACACTTAAGTTAGAGACATTACATTCCACCACCAGCTGTCCCATTAAACCACATTACACAACAATAAAGAACGTGTGTTCCCCAGCCTTCACTTTCTCTGCTTCACCCTCCCTCTTCAGGTACTGAAGAATGGTCGCCTTTACCTTTTTGAGCACCACCACTTGCTAACGGCCAGGGCCTAAAATGTACTTTCTGGTACATCAGCCACTGTGGCAGGTAGATTTTAAAATCTACCAGTCACTCAGATTTCAAATCAGACCAAATAATTTTTGGGCTAAAATTGCATTAACAAAACACAAAAAAACAGATGAGCGTGCTTTGTAATGTCTCTAAAACAATAAATGTATTACTAGTAAGGAGTAATGTGGAATTGTTTAAGTAAATGTTTTGTGACCTGAGACTTTAAACCAAAATATCAGATGAGACAAAAATGTTCACCTGCCTCTTTAAGGGCGGGAGGTTACCGTGGTAATGCTACTCAAGTCATGTTTGTGCCTGTAGATTGGGAGTCTGACAAGTATCCACGTTGCTTCTCTTCCTCAGCAGTTCAAACTCAAATATTGAAAAACAACCTAGCTTGTGAACAAAACAGTGTAAATAGCCAAGGAACACAAGGACAAAGTCTCTCTTCAGTAGACTTCCATTTCAAGTTAAACAAACTTTTATGCCTGTGTGGAACGCTTCTAAAAATGAATATGTAACTCAGCTCTTCACGTGCACACACTCAGACCCCAGTCAGGCAGTGTTGCAGCACGAGGCAGAAATACTTTGCACATTTTACAGTGTGCATTCGGTTCAGGTCAGGGAGATATAACCATATTATGTAGAATACTATAGTAGCAAGCCATAGCCTATAGACAATGCAAATGCTGCAGCAACTCCCGGCACACGAAACCTTAGTTCCGGGCCGCTGGGCCGCAGACAGGCTGGGAGAGAGTCAAATGTGCATTTTAATAGGGATATTTGCCCAACATTGGAATGATATTCTAATATTATACATCTCCCGAGTCCGTATGGGAGTTGCAGCAATGGGACAAGACTGTAACTACCAATTGGATATCATGAAAAAGGGGTAAAAAAAATAAGCAAAGATTTCTAGATATGCCATTAACCAGCATTTCTTCTACTGTCCAAAGTCAGTAAGGCACAATCATATTGTTGCATCTTCAGATATTCTACGTTTCTACTATTATGCTCTATATCCATCTGTCGCATTATAAAAACCTCTAGCATCAGGTGCGTGTTTTAGAATGGTGTTCTCCCGTACTAGCATTTTTGAACATTCACGCTTATGGCCGAGAGGAGTAAACACATTGCTGCGCTTGTAATGTGAATTATTCATAGTTTATCAACTTTTAAGCTAAATGTTGTGAACTGTTTCATCTGCCTCGTCTTTATACATTTTATTTTACCTTTTGGCAAGTCAGTTAAGAACAAATTCTTATTTTCAATGATGGCCTAGGAACAGTGGGTTAACTGCCTTGTTCAGGGGCAGAACGACAGATTTTTACCTTGTCAGCTCGGGGATTCGATCTTGCCTAGCCTCGGTTACAAGTTCAATGCTCTAACCACTAGGCTACCTGCCGCCCCAGTTGTGTTTAAACATTTTAGTAATGAACCACTGTTGTATGCATTTGATATTTTTCTGTCCCATCGTCCCACAACTGTCCCAGCGTATGTTTTGACTGATCAAATACATATTTTTATTGTACCCGGGACGCCCTTAATTCTGAGCCACCACTATGCTTGAAAATATGGAGAGTGTTACTCAGTATTATGTTGTATTGAATTAGCCCTAAACATAACAGTTTGTTGTTTAGGACAACAAGTGTATTTCGTTGCCACACTTTTTGCAGTATTACTTATTGCATTATTACTTTTTAATTTAACATTTATTTATTTGGTTAATTCGGTTAAGAACAAATTCTTATTTACAATGACGGCCTACCGGGGAACAGTGGGTTAACTGCCTTGTTCAGGGGCAGAACCACAGATTTTTCCCTTGTCAGCTCGGGGATTCAATCCAGCAACCTTTCGGTTACTGGCCCTAGGTTATGCAAACAGGATGCATGTTTTGGCATATTTTTGTATTCTGTACAGGCTTCCTTCTCACGCTCAACTAGGTTAGTATAGTGGAGTAACTACAGTGTTGTTGATCAGTCCTCAGTTTTTTCCTATCGCCATTGCACTCTAACTGTTTTACAGTCACCATTGGCCTTATGGTGAAATTCCTGAGGGGTTTCCTTCCTCTCCAGCAACTGAGATAGGAAAGACACCTGTATCTTTGTACTGGCTGGGTGTACACCATCCAAAATGTAATTAATAACTTCACCATGCTCAAAGGCATATTAAATGTCTGTTTTTTTTACCCATCTACCAATACTGTAGGTGTCCTTCTTTGCGAGGCATTGGGAAACCTCCCTGGTCTTCATGGTTGAATCTGTGTCTGGGGTCATTCAAAAATGACCATTTGTGGCCTGCTGGAGGTCATTTTGCAGGGCTCTGGCAGTGCACCTCCTTGCACAAAGGCGGAGGTAGCGGTCCTGTCGCTGGGTTGTTGCCCTCCTACGGCCTCCTCCACGTCTCCTGATGTACTGGCCTGTCTCCTGGTAGCGCCTCCATGCTCTGGACACTACGCTGACAGACACAGCAAACCTTTTTGCCACAGCTCGCATTGATTTGCCATCCTGGATGAACTGCACTACCTGAGCCACTTGTGTGGGTTGTAGACCCCGTCTCATGCTACCACTAGAGTGAAAGCACCGCCAGCATTCAAAAGTGACCAAAACATCAGCCAGGAAGCATAGAAACTGAGAAGTGGTCTGTGGTCACCACCTGCAGAACCATTCCTTTATTGGGCATGTCTTGCTAATTGCCTATAATTTCCACCTGTTGTCTATTCCATTTGCACAACAGCATGTGAAATTTATTGTCAATCAGTGTTGCTTCCTAAGTGGACAGTTTGATTTCACAGAAGTGTGATTGACTTGGAGTTACTTGTGTTGTTTAAGTGTTCCCTTTATTTTTTTGAGCAGGGTATTTTCAATGTTTTGGCAATTGAATGTTTACAATTTTTTTGGCTTATTTAATAATGAATTTAATGTCAAATAAATACATAGTGAAATCGAAAACGTGATTATTTTGTAATAATTGAACTGAAACCGAACCGACCTCATAAAGCACTAATCGCTCACATTACCAAGAAGGCAACAGCAACAATTTTGAGACACCCGAGTGGAAACCCAAACTACCACTCAGCTGTTTGACTGAAGTGGTTTCTTTTTTTACAATGGGTCAAGTAATGTTTATCCCATTTTCAGATGGGACACTTGAGTCAACCATGACAATAAGTGACTTATTATTTAAAAAACAGTTAAGATAATGACGTGTTACTTATTATGTTGCTTTTATTGTGGCTGTGACTCACATAAAACCATAGTAGTCACTCACCTCATCTCCAATCTCTTTCTCCCCCCCAGGTGTTGCATATCAGTGTTACCATGGTTTTCTGCGGGCCGTCCAGGAGGGCAATATTCAGTGGGAGAGTCGTACATACCCATATCCTGGAACACCCATCACGCAACGCTTCTCACACAGTCAGTATACAACATATACCACCGCTTTGTTGAATTGAGTTGATTGGCCATGGTATAAGCTGGATAATCAACTCCAGGCTGTGCAGTCCTAAGTATTATCTTTAAAAAAGTAATGCCATACACAATTTAAATTGAAAGTATTAGGGATAGGGCATTGAAGGTGTAAGTCAGTTGAATAGCCCCATCTTGCAGGGGTTGGATTTGAAAAAGGTTATTTACGGGGGCCAGATATTTTCTACATGGGATGGGATCTATCCTAAAACCGGTACAAAAAACAATGCACAAACACAATTCTAATCTTATGAAGCTCTTTTATTAAAATGAAATGTTGCTAAAAGTTCATTTTAAGTGCTTTTAAGATTAGCCTAATTCAATGCATCAAATTGTTTAATTACATACAAGCTTCATCTTTAGTTTTTATTTACACATAGGAAACCTTTGTGCATGGCATATCTCAGTTGACTAGTATCATATTCTGTTTTATTTTCTATTTATCATTTTGTTATTTATTTATTTAAATATTTTTTTACCTATAGAAACTCAGTTGACTAGCTTTTGCTTAGAAGTCTCTCTCCCCCACATCTGTAGAGAACGTGGGGGAGAGAGTTAGTTGTGTGTGCAATAAGCATAGAACACTATTTTATATAAGGAATTGGCAACTCGTTCTCATTCTGAGAAATAAGGTAGGCTTACACTTGATTTCAACATCTGAACAAAGTGGACAGGCTAGCATGCTGTTCGAACAGTTGGAGACAGAAGGGTGTGTTCACAACAATTCAACTGTTCAACCTTGTTAGCTAGGAAATAGATCCAAGTTGGCTAAACTTGAAATATAAAGATTAGCTGGCTACTCACTAGCACGTGAGATTGTTTGAGACCTTGTGTTCATTTTCTATAATGTCTGCTACAAGAAGTTAGTCATTATTAGTGAATGTGCATTATTCGTGTTTCTTTTTAAAGTTGTAACAAAAAGGGCATTTTCATAGACATACTTGAAAGCCAGATAAGTGATTATTGCAAAAAAAGCTGGTTAAACTATTTTGCTAAAATAATTGTATTATTAGTGGGGCTTATACACTGAGTGTACAACACATTAAGAACACCTTCCTTTCCCCCTCAGAACAGCCTCAATTCGTCGGCGCATGGACTCTACAAGGTGTCGAAAGCATTCCACAGGGATCCTGGCCCATGTTGACTGCAATGCTTGCCACAGTTTTCAAGTTGGCTGGATGTCCTTTAGGTGGTGGCACATTCTTGATACACAAGGGAAACTGTTGAGCGTGAAAAACCCAGCAGTGTTGCAGTTCTTGACACAGACCGGTGTGCCTGGCCCCTACTACCATACCTTTTCAAAGGCACACTTCAATCTTGTGTCTTGTCCATTCACCCGCTGAATGGCACACGTTTTGTACACTCTGTGTATTTTGCCTAATTTCACAAGCACGGAATTCATTTGATTATTGCTGACTGTTTGAAATGCAGTGTATTTGACCTGTATTTGTACATCAAAGATTTAGAGAAAACATTTTAAAAAATCAATGTATATTGTGAATCACCCATAAGCTTGAAAAAAATCCAGATTTTCAGGCCATATCGCCCAGCTCTAACTGATGGTGACTGAATATAGTTGCGCAGTGTAGCGAAATAGAGCCTTTTGTTTGGGCTCAATTCAGAGGAGAAAATGTATTTTGAAAAAAAGTCTGTTTTTCAATCATGTCAATAACTGTTTTATCCCTCCCCTGTAGTCCCAAATTAAGTCCATTGAGTTGATTGAAGATCACTGAAAAACATCTGATACGAACTCATCAAGCATTTTTGTTAGATATGTGTTAGCTTTCTTGTGGCGGAGAAAAGCAACTATGTCCTCCCTAAGCTCACAGGCTGTTCTCTTGAGAGTATTATTACCCTTAGCCACCGAACGTCATTATGTAAAAGTAGATCAGGATGCTCAGCAGACTACGAAGCAAGCGATGTTGCAGTCTAAATTCATGATCGCCATAACTGAGTCCATGGTCTTTTTCACTCACAGCTGAGTTAAGTACAAAGCACGCTCTGGTGTATTGGGCAGTGTAGTGATCTCCTCTGTGGTGAAAGAGCCGACAGGCGGGCAGACCCTTGTACCCCTGTTTGCAGCTCTAATTGGCTGTAACTGGTATGTTGGGTGATATTGATTGACAGCAATCAAGGGGTGGGACTACATGAATACAGATTCTCCCATTGGAGAATATTGAACGAATGCTCCTTTTGGCACTAAACACCGGATTTTTACGAGATAAAAACAAAAAATTAAATGAACGTTCATAATTGATCCAAGGGCTATTCTAAATTGATTAACAGGCAGGATCTGGCCCACGGACGCCAGTTTGTAAGTCATTATTACTCAAACCATGTATGTGTGTGTTGCAGGTGCATGCTACTACGACTCCAACCAGTCCATGTATGTGTTTGGGGGCTGTACTCAAAGTAGCTGCAACGCTGCCTTCAACGACCTGTGGAGACTTGACCTCAACAGCAAGGAGTGGATCCGCCCTTTAGCCTCGGGTAAGAAATCAGCTCTTGGGGTGGATACTGCCTACTTGTAACAAGGAAAGTGAAAATAACGTTCCTTGATGGTTCGTGTGCGGCAATTTTTTTTATTTTATTATTGTTTTAGTAATTTTTTTACTCCGCTTGCAGATGTAGTTTGTCATGTTTAAATCGACTTCCAACCTTTGTATGCATGACATATAAGTATGTACAGTCCATTTGGAAATTACTCAGACCCCCTTTTCCACATTTTGTTACATTACAACCTTGTTCTAAAATGGATTAAATAAATAAAAATCCTCATCGATCTACACACTACCCCATAGTGACAAAGCCAAAACAGGTTTTTAGAAATGTTTGCAAATTTATAATACGTAAAAACAGATACCTTTACATAAGTATTCAGACCCTTTGCTATGAGATGCATCCAGTTTCCATGAATCATCCTTGAGATGTTTCTACAACTTGAGTGGAGTCCACCTGTGGTAAATTCAATTGATTGGACATGTCTATTTAGGTCCCACAGTTGACATTGCATGTCAGAGCAAAAACCAAGCCATGAAGTCGAAGGAATTGTCTGTAGAGCGCCGAGACAGGATTGTGCCGAGGCACAGATCTGGGGAAGGGTACCAAAACATTTCTGCAGCATTGAAGGTCCCCAAGAACACAGTGGCCAAGAACCACCCGATTGTTACTCTTGACAGAGCTCCAGAGTTCCTCTGTGGAGATGGGAGAACCTTCCAGAAGGACAACCTTTTCTGCAGCACTCCACCAATCAGGCCTTTATGGTAGAGTGGCCAGACGGAAGCCACTCCTCAGTAAAAGGCACATGACAGCCCGCTTGGAGTTTGCCAAAAGGCACCTAAAGGACTCTCAGCCCATGTGAAACAAGATTCTCTGGTTTGATGAATCCAAGATTGAACTATTTGGCCTGAATGCCAAGCGTCACGTCTGGAGGAAACTTGGCACCATCCCTACGTTGAAGCATGATGGTGGCAGCATCATGCTGTGGGGATGTTTTCAGCGCCAGGGACTGAGAAATTTGTCAGGCTTGAGGGAAAGGTGAACGGAGCAAAGCACAGAGAGATCCTTGATGAAACCCTGCGCCAGAGCGACAGTTCACTTTCCAACTGCATACAGCCAAGACAACGCAGAAGTGGCTTTGGGACAAGTGTCTGAATGTCCTTGAGTGGCCCAGCCAAAGCCCGGACTTGAAACCAATCTAACATCTCTAGAGAGACCTGAAAATAGCTGTGCAGCGATGCTCCCCAGCCAACCTGACAGAGCTTGAGAAGATCTACAAAGAAGAATGGGATAATCTCCCCAAATACAGGTCTGTCTAGCTTGTAGCGTCATACCCAAGAAGACTGGAGACTAATCGCTGCCAAAGGTGCTTCAACAAAGTACTGAGTTTAGAGTCTGAATACTTTTCATTTAGAATACATTTGCAAAAATTTCGAAAAACCTGTTTTTGCTTTGTCATTATGGGGTATTGTGTGTGTAGATGAGTATTGTGTGTAGATTAGGGGGGAAAAACAATTTAATCAATTTTAGAATAAGGCTGTAACGTAACAAAATGTGGAAAAAGTCAAGGGGTCTGAATACTGTCCGAATGCACTGTATGAAGACTTATTCTTACTCCTTTTGCCCACACAGGCTCCTATCCGTCTCCTAAAGCGGGTGCTACCCTGGTGATGTACAACAATCTGCTGGTGCTTTTTGGTGGATGGACTCGACCTAGCCCATACCCACTACATCAGCCTGAGAGGTTCTTTGACGAGATCCACACATACTCCCCCTCCAAAAACTGGTAAGAGGAAGAGACCAGAAGATTTGGAGATAGGCCTAGACCCTGTGGATGAATTAACTCCTTTAGCCATACAGTATGTGTCAACATCACATGTTGACTACTGTTCACTCTCATTAAGGCTGATAGTCAGAGTGCTATTACTCATGACAATTTTTTCTGTGTAGAGACTGAAAACCCATAGCCCCACAATAGTATGGCATTGGTTGAAGCTCAACATTATGTGCAAATATCCATACCATCATATCTAAGCCAATGACACCAATGTCAATGAAAATGTGCAAATCAACTAGGAGGTACGACACACTCCCCGCCTATCGTCATGAGCCGTCCGTCTGTTACCAGATTTTTAACAGGGTTGTTAGGTATTGAGTTTTCAGAGTTCTTTTCTGTGCCCACCTAGCTCAAATTCTAGATGTCGGATTAAAACGAGACTATATTGTCCTGAAAGTGACCATTGGACTTAAAAAATATCTAAGTTTGTAGGTGCAACAGTTTTTATTAAATGTATAATTTATCCCTCTCACATGCTAACTTCTGTCCATTAGGATTCAAATGATGTGCTACATTTTCGTAGCATTTCTGACATGCTGCCATATTTTTCAGTTGAATTTCAGAGTTCCAACACCATGTCGAACAACTCTGTTGATAAGTAACAACACAGCTAATGCTGCAGAACCAGGCTGCCAGTTATAAGAAGTGGATGAGAACAACCATACACTGTATGGTGTATATTCAAGCTGAGGTTAATAAAAAATGCTAGTAAACGTTACCTAGTTTATGTTAGCTTGCTTATCCAAAGTCCAGAAACTAGCCTCTCTAGCTAGCTAACACCAGTCAGCCGTAAGCTAGCTAGCTAACAAACAGGCAAAGAAGAGTTTTTACACATCACTTCAGTCATTAGCTAGCTAGCTACAGCTGACCTCGACACAGACGCTAGCTAACATTAGCTAGCTTAGGTCCAAATGCCAGCCGTACATTTTTCCACAAAACATAGCTACATCATTTCAAAACCAACACCCAACTTTGGGCAAATTATCACACTGCTACCTAGCTCTTGAACATTTTTCTTGGTAGGTTTTTCAGCGGTTAGCTTTGTTCAGTTAGCATAAGTGGCCGTCTTTGTCTTCAGTCTGTCTTCTGTAAACTAGCGCTGTTGCATGGAGATATGGCCGAGTGGGAACCCTAACCCTATAAAGGTGTTTAATTGAACCTTTATTTAAATTATTTCTCACTGATATGAAAGATACATTCCTTATGTTTCCAAAACCATACTGCAAACAATGGAAACAACTCAAACTGAGAAAACAAATTGCTAGCCACATGTAGCTAGCTATGTTAAATCCCCAATGCACATTTCAACAGCTCTTCGCTTGTGCATTATAGTGTGCAAATGCATGCTTGCTAGCATCAGAAGAATTCACCAGTTTCGAACATCCAGAATAAATTCCAGTACGCTCCTTCTCCTGTCTTGACATTTGAATCCAAATGTGTACTGATCAACAGTGCCAAACTAACAACTCATTGTATTTACAGCTCCGATCTGGATGCTGGACTTGCCCATGTGTTGGATATTTGTCAACAACTAATGCCCCACCAAACCTGGATTATATAATTGTATAGAATGGTATAATCTGTATAGGATGCTTTAGGCTAGAAACAAGCTGTAAAATGCACAAGAAAGACGCGGCTATGGTGTACATGGGGATGTATTTTAGACTCTATGGCTGAGTTATACAACCTTCAAAAGTCAATGATCTAAAACAGTTTTCTTTTACACAGAACAAAAATATAAACACAACTTGCAACAATTTCAAAGATTTTACTGAGTTACAGTTCATATAAGGAAATCAGTCAATTTAAATAAATTCATTAGGCCCTAATCTATTAATTTCACATGACTGGGAATAGAGAGATGCATCTGTTGGTCACAGATACCTTAAATAAAAAGGTAGGGGCATGGATCAGTTAAAACCAGTCAGTATCTGGTGTGACTACCATTTACCTCATGCAGCGCAACACATCTCCTTTGAATAGAGTTGATCAGGCTGTTGATAGTGGCCTGTGGTATGTTGTCCCACTCCTCTTCAATGGTTGTGCAAAGTTGCTGGATATTCTGTGGGAACTGGAACATGCTGTCGTACACGTCGATCCCGAGCAACCCAATGAGTGACATGTCAGGTGAGTATACTGGCCATGGAAGAAGTGAGACATTTTCAGCTTCCAGGAATTGTGTACAGATCCTTGCGACATGAAGTCGTGCTTTATCATGCTGAAACATGAGGTGATGGTGGCAGATTAATGGCACAACAGTGGGCCTCAGGATCTCGTCATTCAAATTGCCATTGATAAAATGCCATTGTGTTCGTTCTCTGTAGCTTATGCCTGCCCATACCATAACCCCACTGCCACCATGGGGCACTCTGTTTACAACGTAGACATTAGCAAAACGCTCGCCCACACGACGCCATAGACTGTGTCTGAAATCTGCCTGGTAAAATTGAAACCATGTATCATCTGTGAAGAGCACAATCTCCAGCGTGCCAGTGGCCATCGGAGGTGAGTATTTGCCCAATTGCAGTCAGGTCAAGACCCTGGTGAGGACGACGGGCACGCAAATGAGCTTTCCTGAGACGGTTTCTGACAGTTTGTGCAAAAATTCTAAAGTTGTGCAAACACACAACGGGTGGCTGGTCTCAGACGATCCCGCAGGTGAAGAAGCCAGATGTGAAAGGCCTGGCATGGTTACACGTGGTTGTGAGTTCGGTTGGACGTACTGCCAAATTCTCTAAAAGGACGTTGGTAGAGAAATAACCATTCAATTCTCTGGCAACAGCTCTGGTGGACATTCTTGCAGTCAGCTTGCCAGTTGCACGCTCCCTCAAAACTGTGGCGTTGTGTGACAAAACTGCACATTTTAGAGTGGCCTTTTATTGTCCCCAGCACAAAGTACACCTGTGTAATGATCATACTGTTTAATCTGCTTCTAGATATGTCACACTTGTCAGGTGGATGGATTATCTTGGCAAAGGAGAAATGCTCACTAACAGGGATGTAAACAAATTTGTGTACTACTTTTTAGAAAAATACGCTTTTTGTGCGTATGGAACATTTCTGGGATATTTTATTTCAGCTCATGAAACATGGAACCAAGATTTTACATAATATTGCGTTTATTCTTGTTTAGTATTGTTAGGTTCTCATTTTTCAGAGTAAATAACTCATGGCCACTAGAGATGCTTAACCAAGTTTAATTCTTCCCAAAGGGTCGTTACAGCTGTAATTCAGAAAAAACATTTCACACAAGCACTGATATTTAACGCTGTCTCCTACACAACCGAACAGCCATTGCATCCCTGTTGCTAGACAGAACCTTAGTGATATCTGTTCTTCCTTACTTCATCTAACCTGACCTCTACCCCAAAGTGCTCCCTCCTCACCAACTCAAGGCTGTCATGGTCATTGAAACCAGACTGTGTCTCTTCTCCTCCCAGAGGATCCCTGATGGCTAACAATAACATGCTGACATAATGTAAACGTTATACATTACCCTCTCTCCCTCAGTGACATTGTTAGTTTCTAAGATCTCCACCCGTCTCCCCTTATCCCCTTATCAATGTCTGCCACATGTAATCGCTTCTCTGCACTCAACACATTCCAAGCTTAGTTGCACCCACTATCTACCTTCCTCCTATAACCCTTAACTACTGGTGTAGACCCTCAACCTTAGCCCTCCATCAGTGACATGAATAAGTAACATTTCATATTCTCAGGACCCAACAGTATACATTATTTTCAATGGAAATTGAGTCATATTTTACTGTTACAATCAATTGAGCTATTCACCTTCTGAAAACAGCAGACAATTACTTTTGACTATCCATGGTACATATACTACACATACTTTTAATAGATAGTTCAAAACTGATTTCAGCTGGCAATAGCCAGCAGACCAGGGTTTAAACTAGCAACCCTTGCAGTTATGCAAGCACACAACCTGTACCGTTAAGGCCCAGACCTTTTGGCAGATGACACATTTTAAATGTTACAATAGCACTGCCAATGACAGACATTTGGTTGCTTCAAAAAAATCAGGCTTTGCATGTGGAAATGTTGTATAATGCACCTTTAACAGAATTCACCTTCCGGTGCAAAAATCTTTTAAAGTGAGAAGTAGGTATTGGTTTGAAGCTGAAAAAGAAAGGAAATTCATGTGAGCACCACAATGCCTACCCCACTCATGCTTTACCAGGGGTTTTCAGCACCCAGCTTTGCCCTACTACACTATGTTGGTCTATTGTACTTCAAGCAATGTATATGCAGGTTGCTTAGGATTCAAACTTCTCAAACGGCCTACTTCGTACTCTTCAGAGGAATAATATACTTTACAGTGTCCTGCTGTATGTCTTTTTAGATATAGTCCTATTGTAAAATGTGTTGTAGCTTTAAATACAAACACACAACTTTAAGCTACATATTCATTTGACAGAGGTAATGAACTGACCATTGATCAGCACAGCAATTAATAAAACAGGGCCATATTTGCAAAACAAGTGTTTCTGAACGTATGTCAATATTACACAGGTTAGCTAACAGTTACAGAAATCCAGAATGCAGACGGGCTCTGTAGACCTCTATACATTAGTGACTGTGTCCAACACACTTATGTTGGGCACCTACCGACCAAAAAAGTGTGTTATGAAATGTATTGCTAAAATAAAGGTTTAAGAAAATACAGACAGGCACCACTACTACCAGACAAAACAGCTCACTCAAATAAGCTTGCTTTCATATAATAATAAAAACAGCTTGAAAAGGTAGTGGAATGGGATTAGTGTGGCGTGTGTGAAGAATCCAATACAAATCACATTATTATGGAGGCACCTCCTCTAAGAGTATGAATTAGGCTGTTTGAGAAGGTTTGAATCCTAAGTAACCTGCATGCACATTGTTTGAAGTACAATAGACCAACATAGCTACTGTAGTAGGTCAAAGTTGTGTGCTGGAAAATCTTGGTAGAGCATGGGTGGAATAACATTGTGGGGCTTGTGAATTTCCTTTTTCTTCAGACCAATGTCTACTTCTCACTTAATTATACTTATAGCCTTACCTAGCCATCAGTGCTTGGTCTTTTATCACTTTACCGTCATCTAACTAAGCCCGTAAACTTCTCCATGTGCCCTCAGGTGGAACTGCATCGTGACAACCCAAGGACCCCTACCCATGGCCGGTCACTCCTCCTCCGTCATAGGGAGCGCCATGGTGGTGTTTGGAGGGTCGCTAGGAGCCCGCCAAATGTATGTCATTACTTTGAGGAGCTTTTACCTTTTTAGTTTTCTGCACATTTTACTATACTGTGCCAAACCAGACACTACAATGGAACAACCTGACACATCAGTTAAAACACTTAAAATAAATACAGTTGTGGTATAGCGAGACAATGTTCAAAGGTTGTAGTGTGAATGTCTTGAAAGTAAAGGGAAATCATGTCATAAAAAAAAAGTTTAATGTTGATAGTTGTCTGTGAATCTGTCAAGGTGTGTGCTTTTGGCTCACTGTGTCCCCCTGCTCTCTCCACTGGTCCCTAATCAGGAGTAACGAGGTGTGGGTTCTGGATCTGGAGCAGTGGTCCTGGTCCAAGCCCACCATCTCCGGCCCGTCCCCACACCCACGAGGAGGCCAGTCTCAGGTCAGGATGTTTTTCCTTCACACCTTCTCCCCTCAATACCTCCATCACCCTCTACATATCTCAATTCCTGCATTTCCACCACACACCTTCCATATCCCCATCATGCAGTATTTCAGATTATTTAGTAAATACACTACTGTTCAAAAGTTTGGGGTCAGTTATAAATGTCCTTGTTTTTGAAAGAAAAGCACATTTTTGTTCTTTAAAATAACATCAAATAGATCCGAAATACAGTGTAGACTATGTTAATGTTGTAAATGACTATTGTAGCTGGAAATGGCTGTTTTATTTTTTAGGGAATATCTACAGGCCCATTATCAGCAACCATCACTCCTGAGTTCTAATGGCACATTGTGTTAGCTAATCCAACTTTATTATTTTAAAAGGCTAATTGATTATTAGAAAACCCTTTTGCAATTATGTTAACACAGCTGAAAACTTTTGTTCTTATTTAAAGAAGCTATAAAACTGGCCTTTGGACTAGTTGAATATCTGGAGCATCAGCATTTGTGGGTTCGATTACAGGCTCAAAATGGACAGAAACAAAGAACTTTCTTCTGAAACTCGTCAGTCTATTCTTGTTCTGGAAATTAAGGCTATTCCATGCGAGAAATTGCCAAGAAACTGAAGATCTCGTACAACGCTGTGTACTACTCAGCGCTAACTGGCTCTAACCAGAATAGAAAGAGTGGGAGGCCCCGGTGCACAACTGAGCAAGTGGACAAGTACATTAGAGTGTCTAGTTTGAGAAACAGACGCCTCACAAGTCCTCAACTGGCAGCTTTATTAAATAGTACCAGCAAAACACCAGTCTCAATGTTAACAGTGAAGAGGCAACTCCGGGATGCTGGCCTTCTAGGCAGAGTTGCAAAGAAAAAGCCATATCTCAGACTGGCCAATAAAAATAAATGTTTAAAATGGGCTTCAGGGTCTTGGCAATTTCTCGCATGGAATAGCCTTCATTTCTCAGAACAATAATAAACTGACGAGTTTCAGAAGAAAGTTCTTTGATTCTGGTCATTTTGAGCCTGTAATCGAACCCACAAATGCTGATGCTCTAGATACTCAACTAGTCTAAATAAGTCCACTTTTAGTGCTTCTTTAATCAGAAAAACAGTTTCAGCTGTGCTAATATAAATGCAAAAGGGTTTTCTAATGATCAATTAGCCTTTTAAAATGATACACTTGGATTAGCTAACACAACGTGCCATTGGAACACAGGAGTGATGGTTGCTGATAATGGGCCTTTGTATGCCTATGTAGATATTCCATTAAAAATCAGCCGTTTCCAGCTACAATAGTCATTTACAACATGAACAATGTCTACACTGTATTTTTGATCAATTTTATGTTATTTTAATGGACAAAATGTGCTTTTCTTTCAAAAACAAGGACATTTCTGATTGACCTGAAACTTTTGAAAGGTATCTGTCTGTGCTTTTACAGGGAATACAAGTTACCTTTTTGTGGCTTGTATAGATGGTTATCCACATGTTTTAAATGTATATTCTCCTCTCTCACAGATTGTGATTGACAACGAGACTCTTCTTATTCTGGGAGGCTGTGGAGGCCCTAATGCAGTGAGAGCCTATGTTCTCTAATGAAAGGCAGCATTATTATTGTCCATGCATAAAAAAACTCTGCCTTCTTGTTTTGCTGTTTGTGACTCTGCACCTCCCTTCTCTCTCATGTCCCTGCTAGCTGCTGAAAGATGCCTGGCTCCTGCACATGGGTGCCCCACCCTGGACATGGCAGCAGCTGAGGGTGGAGAACGACGACCATGGAGCTCCAGAACTGTGGTGCCACCCTGCCTGCAGGGTATGTTGCTCTCTGTCATCTATCCACGGTCTCACTGCACTAAACGCTGTTGGGATATTGTTTTGTAGGTTTACTTTCAACTCAACTTCCTTCATTGTTTTCTGTCTGTCCATCTCACGCGCTCTCCAGGTTGGACAGTGTGTAGTGGTGTTCTCCCAGGCTCCGTCTGGCCGTGCGCCACTCAGCCCCAGCCTGAACTCTCGGCCCTCCCCCATCAGTGCCTCCCCTGGCCCCCTGGGCCCAGAGCCCTCTTCGCTGCGCTCCCAGTCCCCTGTAAGGAGCGGCGCCGCCGGGGTCGTCCTGGGGGCCGTTGAGGAGGCCCCCTGTGTGAACGGCCGCTGGGGGACACTGAGACCACGTCCCTCGGCCAGAGGGGGTGCAAGAGAGGGTAGCCCCGGCTCCTCCTCTCAACAGCCATCCCCCTCCCAGGGGCCTGACAGCCCGCCTCTGCCCTCCCTCCATCCTCTACTCAACGGTTCATCCCCCTCTCCCCGAACCAGCCCTGCCCAGGATGCCTCCCCGCCCTCTCGCCCCCCTGTCTCTTCGGACTACGGCTGGGAGTCTCCCCCCTCAGCCACCCACCCCCTTTCTGAGGTACCCAGCACTAACGGCGTGCATACGCCTCCACCTGCCCCTGGCTCCCCACGCACTCCCCCGGGGGCCGTGTCCCCCGCAGCCCTGAGACGAGGCCTGGAGGCTGTCAAAAACCTGTCCTCTTCATCCTCCTCAAACCCCTTGTCCCAAGGAGCTGCTTCAGGAGGAACATCCCCCTCTTCCAGCCCGCCACAGGCTGCTGCTGCCGGGTCTGACGGACACTCCATCCCGCCTATCGCACGGCGGCTTGGCCACCACCCGCCGCAGAGCCTGAACGTGGGCAAGCCCCTGTACCAGTCGCTCAATTGCAAGCCCATGCAGATGTATGTCCTGGACGTGTCCCGAGCCAAAGCAGCCGGTCTCGTCTCCTGGAGGGTTTACGGGAACGGCACCCCCGCTGCCGTCACAGGCCCCCCCGAGACCAGCCTTCACACAGTGGTCCAGGGTAGGGGCGAGCTCATCATATTCGGGGGCTTGATGGACAAGAAGCAGAACGTGAAGTACTACCCTAAAACTAATGCCTTGTACTTTGTGCGCGCTAAGAGGTAATGCAGCAATGGACAGGTTTGTGAGTGACGCCAAAGTGTTGCTAGGTAACGGACGATCAATCCATCCTAACCCATACAAGGGAAGTAAAACAAGGCCTTTTTCCTCTACCGCTGAGGATTGTGGGAAAATAATGTGTCACACTAATTCTTGACGTTCCTCTTCCCTCTCACACTAACTTCTCTCCCTCTACCCCCCCATCTTCCTATCACATAACTTTAAAGAAAATAACATTTCAGACAGTACATTTTTAATAAGACACTTGAGGATGTTGTTGCTTTAATGGTGACTGTTGGATGAATGGGCATCCTGACCTCCCAACACTGTGTGTGTGTGTGTGTGTGTGTGTGTGTGTGTGTGTGTGTGTGTGTGTGTGTGTGTGTGTCGAAGGTTGGTCAAATGGCCTGATTGGACAGCAGTTTATCCCAAAAGATGTAGACAGTTTCTTTTCCTCTTTGTTCGCCCCGCTTTGAACTTACTGAGAGAAAAGAAAATGGAACGAGCCTTGCGCTTGCTTACGAGGGCACAACAGTGGACAACTGACTACCTTGCTTTTTTTAAATCACTCTTTCAGCCTGCATTGTTTACATTGGAAACTGCGTGAATGTGTGTAATAGCATGGATGTTGGTGTGTGTGTGGTGTAAATGCATGTTGATTGTTGTTTAGGGGGGGCTCGGGAGGGTGTTGCAGTGTACTGTGTAAGCATAAGAAAACAATAAAGGCCTCCATGTCTTAACTGTCAGGTTTTATTTATTGTTGATTCAGTTGACTGGATATGTATGCTAGCAGTTATTGATGCATTCCTGACTGAACTATAGTTAACTGAGGTTCCAGGTCTAAATCCTGCATTTATTGTAAGAATGAAAACCACCTCACAGCTTTTGTACATGATTGCACTCCTGCTCTTTTCACAATCTATACACCAATGATCTGGTTGTGATGAGATCACCTGTGTTAAGAATAGTAATTGAAACTAGTGGTGAGAGTTTGGGGGGGTTTATCACAAATAGCCTAGCACACAGTGCTCATAAAATGATCTTGATTTTTTTTTATCTTGGCACTAGGTGTAGTTCTTCTCAGACACATTCATCAACCTTCAGTCGAGCGGCTAAGCTGATTTGTGTCCTGAAAGTATTTAGATTCTGGGCCATCACATATTTGGCAACCATCTTACAAAATAAAGGTTACAAATAAAAGAGAAAATGACAACGGTTTTGACTTGAGGTTATTGTTTGTAGGGGTGCCAGGTAGGTTATACCTACCAGAGAAAATATTGATTTCTCCTTTTTGTTTGGGAGGGAATGAGTCCTATCTGATCCGTCAAGTCTACACCAATACAAAGACTTATGTAAAAGTCGGTATGGACATACACTTTTCATAAACCCTTACAACATTGGAAATAACAAACTGGGTTCTTTTGCATTACCAAAATAAATGATCACATAACTATGAGCTCTGGTTCCTCAAGAAAAGTCCTGTACCTCTGGCCTAAAAGAGTCCAGCCCGCTAAAGGAGTTCAGTGAACACACGTGACCTCAGTATTGCAATTGTCCTTTCATGAAGTGATGGGTGAACCCGGTCTCATTAATACAATCAGATTGCAATCAACTCTACCACACAACTATAAAGAGTGTCACATCTCTGTAGTCTTCACTACAACTTAAATCATCACGGTATACATCACGCCAAAACAAATGAAATACCACATGCAGAAAGTTGTGGTCAGTCAGACAATCCAATCTGCCAACAGATCTCCAGCTGGGAAAGGCTACAGTACACACTTTTTACTACAAACAAAATTAACTGGTTCTTAAAAATTCTTATGGCTGGGGGCAGTATTGAGTAGCTTGGATGAATAAGGTGCCCAGAGTAAACAGCCTGCTACTCAGGCCCAGTTGCTAATATATGCATATTATTAGTCGATTTGGATAGAAAACACTCTGAAGTTTCTAAAACTGTCTGATGTCTGTGAGTATAACATAACTCATATGGCAGGCAAAAACCTGAGAAAAAATTCAACCAGAAAGTGGGAAATCTGAGGTTTGTAGTTTTTCAACTCATGGCCTATTATATATAGTGGGATATTGGTCATATTGCACTTCCTAAGGCTTCAACTAGATGTCAACAGTCTTTAGAACCTTGTTTGATGCTTCTACTGTGAAGGAGGGGGGAATGAGGGCTCTTTGAGTCATAGGTCTGGCAGAGTGCCATGAGCTGACCACGTGCGTTCACGTGAGAGTTAGACCTGCATTCCATCGCATTTCTACAGACAAAGGAATTCTCCGGTTGGAACATTATTGAAGATTTATGTTAAAAACATCCTAAAGATTGATTCTATACTTCGTTTGACATGTTTCTACGAACTGTAATATGACTTTTCGTCTGAACTTTCGCAAGGATTGCCCGTGCGTCGTGAGTTTGGATTGTGTACTGAATGCGCAAACAAAAAGGAGGTATTTGGACATAAATGATGGACTTCATGGAACAAATCAAACATTTATTGTGGTACTGGGATTCCTGGGAGTGCATTCTGATGAAGATCATCAAAGGTAAGTGAATATTTATAATGCTATTCTGACATCTGTTGACTCCACAACATGGCGGATATTTTTATGGCTTGTTTGGGCTCTGAGCGCTGTACTCAGATTATAGCATGGTGTGCTTTTTGCGTAAAGTTTTTTTGAAATCTGACACAGCAGTTGCATTAAGGAGAGGTTTATCTAAAGTTCCATGTATAATACTTGTATCTTTTATCAATGTTTATTGGAAAACACTACAGTGAAAACTACAGTAAAGTCAGTAAAACACTAGTCAGTACTATAGTATTTATACCATAGTATACTATAGTATTTTTCATGTTGGGTATTGTGATTTGTTCATGAAGAAATCATTTTATCACCTAATAAAAAGCATAAGCTGGCGGACACAAAAAAGTTGGTAGAGTTGCCGGCTAATGGCAAGTAAACTATATACAAGCTCCCAGTAATGTATAGGGTAAACCAGTTTTTTACCAACCATAATTGCCTACTACCATGACTATATAATACCAGCCTAACTTTAATTAGGGACTGAGTGTAGTAGCCTATAAATGTGTCACTTCTTTTGTTGTGGTTCGCAGATTAACCTGTTTTTCCTTAGCACATGATTAGGAATCCTACTAGACAAAAATCTAAACCACAGTATCAGAAGCACAGCAGTGGTCAATATGCTTTCCCCCTTTTTCCTGTGTGACACACTTCCACTCCACCCCCTCTCTCATAACTATAACCTTTTACCCAGAGAGAATCAATAGGACCAAGGCAGGGGACAGAGCTGAGCTTTCGATTGGAACAGAGCATTTGAACAAAGCAGGCGATGTGGTGAGGTGTCGGACAGGGTTGTCTGGATTGGTTCTGGCCTAAGGCAGTAGGAGGAGACTTTCACAATGAATGGGAGTGCTGGGAACACATGTTTACTGAAGTTGTCTGGCTGTGCAGGGAGGGGAAGCAGAGAGAGGAAAGGAACACAACAAGAGTAAGATCTGCTTCATTTGCTATCAGAAATGAAGACGTTTGTAGATATGTGCAGATTATGCAGTCACTCTGGGGATCAGACTTCAGTGTCTTAAGTGCTTGATTTATAACTTGTGGGCCCTCCTTATGTCCGTAATTGTAGAGTTAGTATATGTATGTGTGTGCTGTTATTGGAAGTTAATGTGTATTTTTCTTTGTACAACAAGCTGTAAAGTGACAAAACTGCAGAGGTGGAAAATATGAGTGTTATGTGACAGTTTTGTTGAGAAGAAATGTAGTGTCAGCTGTCCTCTTTCCTCACTCTCTCCTGTTACATATTATTTAAAGAAAGGGAACCAAAGAAGTAACCAAAGCAAGACATGTAGTTCTTCCTCATAACTCCTCTTTCCAACTCATTACTCCGCATAACACCTCTACATAACTCCTGATAAGTTCCTTCATTATTTTACAGGCTCTGCTGTCTCTCAAGTTGGGCCAGGTCTCTTGGCTGGACTTACTCAATGATCATTGCACATGTAGACATGTTAGCTCAGTGAACAAACACAACCCTTTAACCCAATTCATCAATGTTTTCAAGAACATTGAGGACCTCAAGATGTAACTATACTTATACTTATGGACAGACTGGCATGAGGCATCTAAGAACATCATCCCAGAAACACTGAGCACCAATGGCAGAGGAGCACAGTAACAGGAGCACAGGTCACATGTGACGTCATATCAGGCAGTAATCACTGACTTCTTATCATACCAGTCTCCGTCAGCCGTACAGTTCTGACCTCTGTTTCCAAGATTTCATGATCACATGCACCATACCCAGTAGTACACTCCATACCCTCTCACCCATCTGGAAGCCCTGACATAGCCTGGGCAGTGGGTAGACTCATCACGCAGGACAACATTGGACACTCCGCACTTCAGAGATGACCGGTACCCAGCTTCTAAACTACCCTGCCACAGACTCTCCCTTCAGGTCTCCCAACTCCCACTCTATTCAGCTCCATTCAGTTGCCATGACATCCCCAATCCCCCCTCTTTCCCGGGCCGCCACGGTCTCCTCGCCGCAGCTCCCTCTGGTCCGGTGGCCCCCGCTGGACTTTGCCTTGGGTGCGTTGTCGTGCTGCGGGGCCTGTGTGTTCACTAACCCCCTGGAGG
Organism: Salvelinus fontinalis; assembly: GCF_029448725.1. Taxonomy (NCBI): domain Eukaryota; kingdom Metazoa; phylum Chordata; class Actinopteri; order Salmoniformes; family Salmonidae; genus Salvelinus; species Salvelinus fontinalis. The sequence continues at coordinate 27,960,130 of NC_074682.1, read as the reverse complement.
TGGTGAAGACGTGACTGCAGCTGCAGGGAGAGCTGCGGGCGCGGGGGACCTACCAGCGGCACTACCGCGGGGTGGTCCAGGCCCTATTGGGTGGTGGGTAGGACAGACGGGCTCCGCGGGCTGCAGAAGGGGCTCTCAGCTGGGCTGTTGTACCAGGGTTTGATAAACGGTGTGAGGCTGGGCTTCTACTCCTACTGTGATGCCGTGGGGGTCACTGCAGCCCCTGGAGGAAGTCTGATGTCAGGAGCCATCGCCGGGGCTCTGGGGGCCATCATCGCCTCTCCTGCCTATCTGGTGAGTAGCATGTTTGTTTTGTTGTTTCTCTCGTAGTCAATAGCTTTGTAAAAGGTAAAGAGATATGGAAGGCACTTGGGGTCATAATCTACATACATAACATATATAGCATCTAGAGTATTTACAGTGTGACGTCCCTCCCACTCTGTCTGCTGGGATCTCCTGTTTAGTAGTCTGCTTGTTGCAGGAGGCCAGTGGGCAGAGCTGGGAGGATCGTCAGCTGATATGGCGCACCTGGGCAGGCTTGGCCGGCAGGCTATAAAGGGTGGCCACATCAGCCAACACTCTCTCTCTTCCCTGACTGGCAGGCTGGTTTCCACCACCTTGTGTTTTTTTTCGGTCTGTTTTCACCATATAACACCCTCTCCACTCATCCACACACTGCATACACTACTGACCCTACAGACGTCCACAGCTTATGTTACATTGTTGTATTTATTATTATTTAGTTTAATACATGTATTCCTTTATACATTTAAGACATGCGTGGTCTCCCTTTGTTGTTACGAAATATGAGCCAGGTCGTAACAACAGTATTTACCCTACATTGTAAAAACTGATAAACGACAGCAAATCAGCTCAAATTGATTTTAATTTAGGAAATCTCTTCCAAAGTTTTCCCACAGAATAGAGAGATATACTGTATGTTATCGTATACAAACGTAAGCAACACTTGAATTGATTATGTTTTAGTCAAATGTTATATCTACGGCTTCTTGCCGTCAATTTGCAGTCTACAAATTATTTGTAATTATGTTATGGCCCCCTGACCAAGAAAAAATCGGCCCGCGGCTGAATCTAGTTGATGATCCCTGTGTTAAGGACAGACGCTGGGAGACGAGAAGCAAGTACAGGGAGTGACCATTTAATAAACAATGGACATGAAACAGAACACGGACAGCGTCTGGACAGGGGAAAACAAATCGACAATAATGCTGACACTGGGAACAAACTGAGGACAGACAGATATAGAGGGGCAAACAACAAAGTGAAGGAGTCCAGGTGAGTCCAATGAGCGCTGATGCGCGTAATGATGTTGACAGGTGTGTGTAATGATTACGTTCCAGAGAGGCACTCGAGGGCGCCAGAGCACCAGAGAGGGTGAGCTGGCGCAGGCATGACACCCTGCCCTACAGTACGTGCCCCATTTTCACAACAAAGGCTTTTTGAGCATTCAGTGCATCATACCATCATACCTTATGGAGTATAATCATAAGTGTCATAAATATTGCACCAGCCATGTTCCCTGTTATGAGAACCTGGGGCATTTGTGCAGGTACTGTAAATACAATTATAAACTGGGTGGTTCGAGCCCTGAATGCTGATTGGTTGACAGCAATGATATATCAGACCTTATACCACCGGTATGACAAAACATTTATTTTACTGCTCTAATTACGTTGGTAACCAGTTTATAATAGAAATGAGGCCCCTCGGGGGTTTGTGGTATATGGCCAATATACCACGGCTAAGGGTTGTGTCCAGGCACTCCGCGTAAGAACAGCCCTAAGCCGTGGTATATACCACACCCTCTCGTGCCTTATTGCTTAAATCTATCAAGTCAGCCAGTTCAGCGTGTTACGTATCATGTTATGTTCAGGGATGTGATTGTTACTGTGCGAAGGGCAGTTGCTTCTACAGTGGCTGTGTATTTCCCCATGCGTTCAGGCAGTTGCCCCTCACTTGTATAATTTCCCTATAATAACCCATATAATAACACAAGGTGGCCCTCATATACTCATGCTACTGTTGTTGTTGTCTAGGCTGCATCTGTTGCTCAATACATCAATGTAGCCGCATAATCTCTCCAGCATTCTGAAAACACTATACATATAGATATGTTTCTGAGTATCTGGGTCACTAAATATACCTGGCATGTATCCACTTCCAAGCACTACCCAAAATACTTCCCAGCAGTCCCTTCTGTCCTTTTTGGCAGTGTATGAAGGGAAGCGAGACAAAATAATAGAAAGAGATTTCTGATTACACCCGGTATGTGAGAAAGACCAGGGAGGGCTTGGCCTCCGGAGTATGTGTGCATGTATACTGTGGGAGCCAAACTCATCTCAATAACCTAAGTAACGGTCATTGAGAGAGAGAGTGAGAGAGCGAGAGATAGAGAGATGAACAGTGAGGAAAGACAGATGTAAAATTGAGGTCATGGGCATCCTGAAGGGGTGTGTGTGCAGAGTGCTGAAAAACGTGTGCATGTTGTGTAACTAATACCAGGTGTAACCACTGAACAGTGTGTCTCTATTTATTGACAGGGTTGTGCTTCTTTAATTATAGGGTGATGTACTGCAGAGGCTCTCTTTGCAATGCTGTGTATGTCAAATGTGTATTCAATACATTGAAGAATCTATGTCTTATTTTTCCTCCACAGGTGAAGACACATCTGCAGGCCCAGATAGTTGAGGCCATCACAGTGGGTCACCAGCACAACCATCAGGTGAGGGGTGTATGCGTGTGTGTACATGTGTATCACATGTGGATGCAGGACATATGTTCCCTGTGTTCAAGACCTGACAATATTTTTTTTTGTATTTTACCCTTTTTCTCCCCACTTTTGATCTTATCTCATTGCTGCAACTCCCCAACGGGCTCGGGAGACGAAGGTTGAGTCATGTGTCCTTCGACACATGACCTGCCAAACCGCGCTTCTTTTTTTTTTTTAACAGTATTTTTATTGGAATTTCACAATTTTCACCCATATTAAAGAGATACAACAACAGAGACAAGGAAAGAGAAACAGCACCCGCCTACACATACCTGCGCATACATATATATATACACATATACATATACATACACATACACATACATACGCACACCATCTCCCTCCCCCCGCTTCTCCCACCCTATCCCCATCATTGCGTCTCTCAATACACACATTTTAAACAAACTTACAAACAGAAATTAAACAAAAAAGCTCGGTTTAGACTAAGAAGTTAGGTTCCACACATGGAACATACAGTGTAATTCTGAGTACATAGATCACCACCATTCTAAGAGAATCCTTGCAGCATAATAGCTGATAGCTCAGGTTCTAGGTAATTTAGATAGGGTTCCCACACTTTGTAGAACTGATCTGTTTTAGAATGCAATGTACATGTCAGATATTCCAGAGGCACCCATTCAAAAAGTATCTCATGCCAATCTTTAATAGAAGGAACCTTATCACTAATCCACCGTAAAAGGATGTTTTTCCTTGCAGCAAAGGTAAGGATGTTGTAAAGCCTCCTCTTACTCACAGAAGTAACATGCCTACTAGGGAGACCTAACAGTAACGAAACTGGGTCCAATTCTAGATCAACCCCTAGGATATTTTCAATTTCTTGCAGAACACCAGACCAGTATCGTTGTATTTTGGTACATGACCATAAACAATGTGTTAGGGTGCCTGTATCAGTTTTGCATTTAAGACACTGAGGAGAAGAGGAAGAGGGGCTAAAGGCATGTCTGCGATTTGGGGATATATGCAATCTGTGTATTATTCTTAATTGGATTGCTTTAGTACGATTACATATAGATATTGTTTTTGCATATCTCCAAATGTCCTCCCACATCTCTTCGTCAATAGTCACAGACAATTCTTTCTCCCACACTTGTTTCACCTTCTGTGTGTTGACAGCAGGAAAGGACCTTAAAGCATCATAAAACAGACTTACAGACATTTTCCTTTGTGGAAAAAAAAGCTTTCTCTCAATGACAGACATATCAGGGTTACCAATTAAGGTGGTGCTCTTCACAATATAATGTCTTACTTGTAGGAAGCGGAAAAAGTCCTGCTTTGGGAGTCGATATTTCTCCACCATCTGCTCAAATGACAATAGAATCTTATCAGCAAATAAGTCATTTAGTCTGCGTATGCCCTTATTAAGCCAAAAGTTAAAGCCAGCATCCAGCAATCCTGGACCAAAATCTGGGTTGTTAAGAATTGGGGTAAGAGCAGAGGTTAGTTTGGACCTTCCCAGGAAGCGCTGAACTGACCTCCAAACCTTGAGTGTGTTAAGTGTAATAGGATTATTGCAGTGATCTTCTACAGACTTGAAACTTCTGAAAAATAAAATATCCTGTAAGGGGTATTTTGAAAGAGAAGTCTCAATGTCTAACCAAATAGAGGAGTCATCGTTTGTGATCCAATCAGAAATATAACATAGGTGGGCACACCACTGATAGAACCTGATATTGGGCAGATCCAAGCCCCCCATAGAACTTGGCAGCTGCAATATTGCCATCTTAAGCCTTGGCTTGCGTTTACTCCATATGAAGGAACTTAGCCATCCGTTTACATCCTTAATTATCTTATTGGAGAGTAATACTGGGATCATTTGGATTGGGTAAAGTAGTCTAGGTAAAATGTTCATTTTCAAGAGGGATATTCTACCCAACCAAGAAATCGGGAGAGAGTTCCAGCGCTCCAGATCCTGTCTTATTGTATCAAACAAGGGAACAAAATTGGCTTTGTACATTTGCTGGAATTTAGGAGTTACAAATATACCCAGATACGTAAAGCATGAGGGAGACCATTTAAAAGGGAAGGGGGGAGAAGTATTAGGTACAGAGTGAAGGCTACCAAGTGTCATAGCCTCTGATTTAGTTAAGTTAATCTTGTAGCCTGAGAATTCGCTGAATAATTGAATAATATTAATAAGAGATGTAGTTGAGGTCTCGGGATTAGAGATGAATATCAGGACATCATCAGCATACAAGCTTATTTTATGGTGAACATCACCAATGAGCAGCCCCTGTATAGCAGGCGTTACCCTGATGGCCTCGGCCAGTGGTTCCATAGCGAGTGCAAATAGGAGGGGGGACAAAGGGTAGCCCTGTCTGGTACCCCTGTATATAGAGAAGCTATTTGACCTTAGCCCATTAGTAAGGACAGCAGCCTGAGGATCATCATATAAAACTTTCACCCATTTTATAAAGTTGTCCCCTAGACCAAATTTATTTAGAGCAAAGAGTAGGTAAGACCACTCCACACGATCAAATGCTTTCTCAGCATCTAGGGAGAGCACAAGACCATCCCTAGCCCTTTGTTGGTAGGCTTGAATTACATTGAGAAGCCGCCTGACATTGTTGCACGACTTACGGCCCTTAATGAAGCCAGTTTGGTCTCCTTTCACAATTAGTGTCAGTGAGCCCTCTAATCTTGTGGCTAGAATTTTAGAAAGTAATTTTCTATCCACATTCAGAATGGAAATTGGTCTGTACGAGGAACAAGACTCTGGACATTTTCCCTTTTTGAGAATAAGTGATATGTTGGCTTTCCTCAGCGTTTGAGGGAGCTGGTCATTTGAAAATGAGTGGTTAAACATATCATGCAATGGCTCAAGGAACAGGCCATGAAACTCTTTATAGAATTCACTACCAAACCCGTCTGGTCCTGGGGCCTTACCGTTTTGCAGATTCTTAATTGCGAACATTATCTCTTCCTCGGTAATAGGGGCATTAAGGAGAGACCTCTGTTCTTCGGAGATAGTAGGGAGCTCAATCTTAGAAAAGAAATTCTCCATTAATTTGGGTGCGTCATTTGGCAGTTCTGAGGCATAAAGATTTGCATAAAATGTCTTAAATGAATCATTTATCAATTTATTTTCATATAAATGATTGCCATCCGAATCAGTAATAGTAGCAATTGACTGTGAGTCAGCTCTCTTTTTAGCTAGGTACGCCAAGTACTTTCCTGGCTTATCGCCATGTTCATATAGTTTTTGTCTGACAAATCCCATTTTCTTTTCAGCGTCCTGTGTTAGGAGAGAGTCCAATGTTGATCTGAGAACTGATATTTCCTTTAATAGGGCAGGAGTGGGAGTTTTAATGTAGTCCTTCTCTTTAGTTCCTAATTCAACCTTTAACCTTTTTTGCTTTTCACGCTTTTTCCGCCTCTTAGTGGCTGTGTATGACATAATCAAACCCCTGGCGTACGCTTTACAGGTTTCCCAAAGGAGCAAGGGATTATCTGTTGATTGAGAGTTAATAGAGAAAAATGCTTTAAACTCTGTAATAAAATATGATGTGAACGTATGGTCTTTAAGGATGGTTGTATTCAACCTCCAATGTCTTGACAGATTGAATGCCCCGTTGAGTTTTATGTCCAGGTTCACCTCCGCATGATCAGATATGACTATGCTTCCTATCCTAGTGGATAAAACAGACTGCAAAGACGTCCTGGGCATAAAAAAGTAATCTATTCTAGTCTGACATCCATGAGGTGCAGAGAAAAAAGTGAACTCTCTGTTGGAGGGGTGAAAAGTTCTCCAAACATCAGCATACCCCAGATCATCACAAATAGCTTTAAGTGACTTAGCTCGAGGAGAGAGTGAAGCTATACCGGTGGGCAACTTATCAATAAGGGGGTTCAACAAACAATTAAAATCTCCTCCAACCACTGCAGTGTCTGAGTTTAATTCTGAAAAGTCTAGAAATACCTTAGTAAGGAAATCAGGGGGGTGGGCAGGGGGGAAGTAAATATTCATTATGGAGATGTTCTGCCCTTGTAAAGTACCATTAATTATAACAAAGCGACCAAGTTTATCTTTCACACAATTCAAGACCTTAAGTGGTAAGTTCTTTTTCACAAGAATTGCTAGACCTCTACTTCTGGATGTAAATGATGAGAAAAACACTTGACCAAACCCCCCTTGTTGTAATTTCAGATGCTCCTTATCATCCAAATGAGTTTCTTGCAACAGGGCAATATCAATATTTTCTTTCTTCAAAAAAGACAGTACCTTCTTCCTTTTAATGGGATTATGGCTCCCTCTAATGTTCCATGTACATACACGCAGTGTGTTACCTGCCATTGCACTTTGACCGTTTCATATTCAGACTGAATCCCACTGTAAAAATGGGGTGGTACCTTTTTCCATGTGTTGAACTCTCTTCTATCTCACCGAGCATAACCAAACGATATGAACCCTGAACTCTAACTATACTAAACCCAAAAATGAAACATGTAAAGATCCAAAAGGGGGTTTTCCCACTAGCTAACATGCAACTAGCTAACATGCAGGGGATTTCAACTTTCCAATGTAGACTCTTAAGTCTGCATTGCCACTCAATAGCCTCGTCCTTTATACATATGAAAATGAAAATCAATATATGAAGATTGAGGCTCTTCCACCTAAAACCAAGCCCGGGCACCAATATAGATTCACCCATGTCTCAGCCTGAGCTATAGCGGCAGTTACTTTAGCAAGAAAAATAATAAAAATACGAATATTACTGAACCGGAGCATGTGAGAACTCACACCACTGTTTCCTGATCAGATTCAAATAAGATAATAAAGTTATCCAATGCTGCGGCGGCGCAGCTTAAAGTTATTTACCCGAGAGAGTCAATAAACGCAGCAGCCTCCTCAGGTGTGAAGAGTTTCTTAGGCGATCCGTTGACCATAATCTTCAATGTGGCCGGGTACAACAGAGCGTAGTCCATCTTCATTCTCCTGAGTCGAGCCTTCGCCTCATCAAACCCTTTGCGTCTTCGTACAACCGCTGTGGAATAATCATTGAAGAATGAGACCTTTGGACCTTTACGTTGACTACCGTCAGAGCCGATGTTTCTAGCCGCATCCGTAACGCGCTGCTTGTCGGTGAAGTTGTGGAACTTTATAACCACTGGCCGTGGGCGCTGGTTGGGACCGGGTATCGGTGCCTGAGAGCGATGGGCTCTGTCCAGCTTCACACGACCAGCCTTAGTGTCCATTTGTAAGTAGTCAGGGATCCATTCCTCAAAAATTTTTACTGAACGTGTCTGGCTGGACGGCTCTGGCTGGTCCTGGCTGGACGGCTCTGGACAGACGGGCAGCTCTGTAGAGAGGAGACGGAGAGACAGCCTGGTGCGTGGTATAGGCACTGGCTGCGCTGGAGAGGAGGAAACAGCTGGAGAGAGAACCCGGAGAGACAGCCTGGTCCTGGCTGAACGGCTCTGGCAGGTCCTGGCTGGACGGCTCTGGCAGGTCCTGGCTGGACGGCTCTGGCAGGTCCTGGCTGGACGGCTCTGGCAGGTCCTGGCTGGACGGCTCTGGCAGGTCCTGGCTGGACGGCTCTGGCAGGTCCTGGCTGGACGGCTCTGGCAGGTCCTGGCTGGACGGCTCTGGCTGGTCCTGGCTGGACGGCTCTGGACAGACGGGCAGCTCTGTAGAGAGGAGACGGAGAGACAGCCTGGTGCGTGGTATAGGCACTGGCTGCGCTGGAAAGGAGGAAACAGCTGGAGAGAGAACCCGGAGAGACAGCCTGGTACGGGTGACTGCCACCGGAGGACTGGTACATGGAGGTGGCACCGGGTATACCGGACCGTGAAGGAGGACACGTGCTCTTGAGCACCGAGCCTGCCCAACCTTACCAGGTTGAATGGTGCCCGTAGCCCTGCCAGTGCGGCGAGGTGGAATAGCCCGCACTGACCTATGTTGGCGAACCGGGGACACCATTCGTAAGGCTGGTGCCATGTATGCCGGCCCGAGGAGACGCACTGGTGGCCAGCTTCATGACATCCGGCTCGATGCCCAACTTAGCCCTACCAGTGCGGCGAGGTGGAATAGCCCGCACTGGGCTAAGCACGCGTACTGGGGACACCGTGCGCTTTACAGCATAACACGGTGTCTTACCAGTACGACGCCCTCTCACTCCACGGTAAGCACGGGGAGTTGGCTCAGGTATCCTACCCGGCTTTGCCACACTCCTCGTGTGCCCCCCCCCCCCCCCCCCCCCCCCAAGAAATTTTGGGGTCTGACTCTCGGGCTCCCAACCGTGTCGCCGCGCTGCCTCCTCATACCAGCGCCTCTCTGCCTTCGCTGCTTCCAACTCCGCCTTGGGACGGCGATATTCCCCTGGCTGAACCCAGGGTCCTTTACCGTCCAGGATCTCCTCCCAAGTCCAGGAGTCCTGGTTGCTCTGTTGAGCTCTCCCCCGCCGCTTGGTCCTAGTTTGGTGGGTGATTCTGTAACGGCTGTCGTCCTCCTCCTCCTCGGACGAGGAGAGGAGAGAAGGATCGGTGGACCAATACGCAGCAAGGTATGATGACATAAAGTAATTTATTTGAAATACAAAGACGAATTCGAAAACACTTGGAAAATTACAAAATAAGAAAACGACGTAGACGAAACCTGAACATGAACTTACATAACTACACGTAGAACTCACGGACAGGAACAGACTACATCAAACGAATGAACAGCCAAACAGTCCCGTATGGTACAGACACGGACGACACAGGAGACAATCACCCACAAACAAACAGTGAGAACAACCTACCTTAATATGACTCTCAATTAGAGGAAAACGCAAAACACCTGCCTCTAATTAAGAGCCATACCAGGCAACCCAAAACCAACATAGAAACAGAAAACATAGACTGCCCACCCAACTCACGCCCTGACCAATAAACACATACAAAACAAGAGAAAACAGGTCAGGAACGTGACAAGCGTCCATAGATGTAGTTGAAGCTTCCACTGTAGCAATTCTTCCTTCCGCCTCATCGACACGTTTGACCACCCTCTGTAACTCAGCTGAATGGCCTGCTATTGCTTCCAAGACCGTTCTTATCTTAACATCGATCACTTTAGTAATGTTGTCCGTCATCTTTTGAATCACCAGGTCCATTGTGCCTGGATCCGTAACGGTGTTAGCTTCGCTAACGTAAGCTAGCTCCTCCTGCACATCTACAGGGATGGTGGTTTTGGTCGAGTTCTTAGTAGCTCTGCTGGGCATGTTGTCGGAGATTTTTGAGAAATAACCGTCAAGACTCATTGCAGGATAACTTATTTAGCCAATTCTACCACTTTTTCAAGCTAGAAGATTAATGAAAGAATATAAATTTACGAATGCCACGGGAGCTCGCTGAAACACAGTGTTCTCTCTACGGCGCCATTTTGTCCCCCCAAACCGCGCTTCTTAACACCCGCATGCTTAACCCGGAAGCCAGCCGTACTAATGTGTCAAAGGAAACACCATTCACCTGACTACTGAGGTCAGCCTGCAGGTGCCCGGGCCGCCACAAGGAGTCGCTAAAGCGCAATGAGCCAAGTAAAGCCTCCCCCAACCAAACCCTCCCCTAACTGGGACGACGACGGGCCAATTGTGCACCACCCTATGGGACTCCCGATCACGGCCGGTTGTGATACAGCCCACTATCGAACCCGGGTCTGTAGTGAAGCCTCTAGCACTGCGATGCAGTGCCTTAGACCACTGTGCCACTCGGGATGCCCCATGCCAAAACATTTTTAATGATGGCTCTGATATTGCAAAAATCCTGTATTAACACCCTTTCAGTTTCAGAGGTAGGGGCAAACAGGCTTTATTTTGTCTTGGTACTCCTCTCACACTTACAATAAAACAGTGTTTCCCAAACTTGGCCCTCGGGACCCAAGGGGTGCACGTTTTGGCAATGTATAGATCTAAGGTATGCAGGTTTTCTACAGTAAAGTCAACTGGTACAATATCCCTTTGTGTGTGCCATAGGCTGAAGCAATCCAATACCCTGACACACTATCATTTGTGGGCAAAATGTCCACAAGTGATGTAAGTGCAGAGTTCATAACTTATTAATAATAGAAAAATGTCCATACTTCAGAGAGGAATTTCCATTTGAAAACACTTTCACATTCAACAGCGAGAAGCACTAGGCTATATATGGTAGCCTACACATGTGGTTCGACACTTCCAACTTTTCTCCCTCAAAATGTATCTGTCTTCTTCTGAATTTGCTTTACAAGCCAGTTGCCTCTAGCTACAGTTTACTAGAGTATACCTCTCCACACCTTGTGGTAAAAAGCACTTTAACTGATGGAGGATCCCCTTTCCCTCCCTCAGGGGGTGTCGAGTGCCTTCGCCAATATCTACTGGCGGGAGGGCGTGGTGGGGCTGTGGAGGGGTGTGAACGGGGCTGTGCCTCGAGTCATGGTGGGATCAGCCACCCAACTGGCCACCTTCAGCTCCACCAAAGAATGGGTGGCACGCTTGCAGGTAACTATAGAAACCATGTATCGCACTCCCAGACTGTGTTGCCTATTGCGTTACAAGCCAGGTGTCACACATGCAGATGACAATTATAGTACAGCACCAGCAGATAAGGATGGTGTATATAGATTAGGGTTGTCTGTTATTGTCATGCAAAATACTGCCCGGTCTCACGGTAATTGGCCGTTAATTAACATAAACATGTTTAGCATCCCCAGGCCTCCACTCATACTGCTGCATACTGCTGATGCACGCCTTTGGAATATCTACATTGAAAAAAGTATAAGAAATCAATTTAATATACACCATCACAATAAATCCATTATTTATTTTAGTCAGGTCTAAATAAACATTATGATATGAAGAAAATGTATTTCCGAAGAACAGAATATAAGTTGGCCTACTGTATGTTATCTGGCTATGCTCCATGCCATAAGCTGTAGGCTTCTTCATTTAGCTGACAAGATATGCGTATAAATCCCATGCCATTATTTTATATTATATGATTTTAGAGTAAGAAGAATATATTTGAACTTAGCTGAATAAAATAGAAAGGATATTTTTGCCACTCTGGAGCGAGTGCGCATATGAAGTGGCTATGTTGAATGTACAAGTGATCATTTGAAACAAGTCTTATAGAGTAATAGCGGGTAACTGCCCCACCCCTTCCTCACTAGTACTATACTATATAGCACTAGTGAGCCAAGTTAGGCATGACTTACTATGCACTGAATGGAGCTGTATGCATGCTACAGAGTGATGCTGAAGTAAAGACTTTCTAATCAACATTACCTAGCTCTTATATGGAATAAACATACAAAACATGGTGTCGGATGAGTGTGTGGGGGCAACTCGACCCCCCCCCCCCCCCCCCCCCCCCCCAAGTTAGCTAGTTTATGCTAACTTGCTCTAGCAACTTCACTAGCAGTAAATGATAGCCAGCTAGCTAGTTAGCATAAGCTGCAAGGAGTGCTAACTAGCAACCTTACTACCAAATCGTCTGAGGTAAAATACATAAAAAAGATTATGTAACTTAATTGCAGTTAATGTTACTTTATAGCCTTTTAGCTATTTTACACAGCATTTAATGTCAAATAAAGAGAGAGCTTTTCAATTGACATCTCTCACCCTGTTTTCAGTCACAGGTGGGGACTGAATTACGTGTGAGCAGTGCAGGAGGTGGGCTCATGAGTTGTGCTCGGGATAACTTTATTTGTGACCTCTGTACAAATTAGAATCTTGCAATAGCAGAGCATAAGAGAGTTGCCACATCAATGTTACACTGAATTTATTAGTTAACCTCTACCGAGCACCTACCCCGGGTCCGGGAGCACCTCCCCCCCCCCCCCCCCACACTGATTAGCATCGCTAGCATAGCGTCACAATTAAATAGTAGCATCTAAATATCATTAAATCACAAGTCCAAGACACCTAATGAAAGATACAGATCCTGTGAATAAAGCCACCATTTCAGATTTTTATAATGTTTTACAGGGAAGACACAATATGTAAATCTATTAGCTAAACACGTTAGCAAAAGACACCACTTTTCTAACTCCATCAGTTTCTTACTCCATCAGGTGCTATCACCAATTCGGCTAAACTAAGATATTGATAGCCACTAACCAAGAAAAAAACTCACCAGATGACAGTCTGATAACATATTTATGGTATAGGATAGGTTTTGTTAGAAAAATGTGCATATTTCAGGTAGATATCAGAGTTTACAATTGCACCCACCGTCACAAATGGCCTAGAATAAATACAATGAGCAACGTGTTTACCTAATTACTAATCATCAAACATTTCGTAAAAATACACAGCATACACTAATCGAAAGACACAGATCCTGTGAATACAGACAATATTTCAGATTTTCTAAGTGTCTTACATCGAAAACACAATAAATCGTTATATTAGCATACCACATATGCAAACGTTACCAGAGCATTGATTCTAGCCAAAGAGAGCGATAACGTAAACATCGCCAAAATATATAAATTTTTTCACTAACCTTCTCAGAATTCTTCAGATGACACTCCTGTAACATCACATTACAACATACATATACAGTTTGTTCGAAAATGTGCATATTTAGCCACCAAAATCATGGTTAGACAATGACAAAAGTTGCCCAGCTGGTCAGACAATGTCGTGCGCCATATTAGACAGTGATCTAGTCGTATACATAAATACTCATAAACGTGACTAAAAAATATAGGGTGGACAGCGATTGATAGACAATTTAATTCTTAATACAATCGCTGATTTACATTTTTTAAATTATCCTTACTTTTCAATACAGTTTGCGCCAAGCGAAGCTACGTCTAAAAAGAAGGCGTCATAAGCGAATAACATTTCTCGACAGAAACACGATTTATCATAATAAATGGTTCCTACTTTGAGCTGTTCTTCCATCAGAATCTTGGGCAAAGAATCCTTTCTTGGGTCTAATCGTCTTTTGGTCGAAAGCTGTCCTCTTGCCATGTAGAAATGCCCATTGCGTTCGGCATGAACTGGAACCGTGCCCAGAGATTCACAGTGTCTCAGAAATAAATGTCCCAAAATTGCACTAAACGGATATAAATTTCTATAAAACGGTTTAAATTAACTACCTTATGATGTTTTTAACTCCTATAACGAGTAGAAACATGACCGGAGAAATATAACTGGCTACACTAATGCTTGGAAAAAGAGCAGGGTCGGTGGCCACCGCGCGCCCGACGCAGCTGGAAAGGAGTTCCTACCTACACGTGTTTTTGTTTTATAGGGGCTGTGATTGCGCAATCGATACCATTCAAATCGTCATCACGTAAAGGCATCCAGGGGAAGACGTAAGCAGTGTCCGTATCCTGATAGCGTTCACAGTGGCCTTTAAACTGACTCCAGATCAGGGGCCAAAATGTGTGAAATCTGACAGGGAAATTGCTGTAGAATGAGTTCTGTTCCACTCAGAGACAAAATTCCAACGCCTATAGAAACTAGAGACTGTTTTCTATCCAATAATAGTAATAATATGCATATTGTACGATAAAGAATTTAGTAGGAAGCCGTTTAATCTGTAATGCAATTATGCTAATGAGAAAACAGCACCCCCTGTAGTCGCAAGAAGTTAAGTTATTGTTATTAAATGTTATATTCCAATGTTATGTAATGTTATGAGTTATATTCCATTCCAATATTATATTTCAATTCATATTTTTTAAAACAACTATTGAAAATCTTTTGCTCCTGAATGTCATTTTAAAGACTGCTGGGATGTAAAATCTTGCATTATTAAAATCATATTTAGTGCCCCTCCGTCCAGTGGCGCCCTCTAAGATGGTCTTCAGTCCGGGACTCGTTGCAAGGGTCCTCGTTCCTGGGAGGCCCCCTAAGCAGGTATTAACTATGGTGGAGTGGGGTCCACGTCCCGCACCCGAGCCACCGCCGTAGGAAGGCCCACCCGGACCCACCCCTTCTGTGTCAGGTTTTGCGGCCAGAGTCCGCACCTTTGGGGGTGGGGGGGGGTGGGGGGGGGGTACTGTCATGCCCTGTCCTTAGTTATCTTTGTTTTCTTTATTATTTTAGTTAGGTCAGGGTGTGACATGGGGGATGTTTGTGTGTTTTTGTCTCGTCTAGGGTGTTTGTATTGTCTAGTGGGTGTTTGTAGAGTTCATGGGGTTGTGTTCATTGTAGGTGTTTATGTAAGTCTATGGTTGCCTAGATTGGTTCTCAATTAGAGACAGCTGTCTATCGTTGTCTCTGATTGGGAGCCATATTTAGGCAGCCATAGTCATTAGGTAGGTTGTGGGTGATTGTCTATGTGTAAGTTGCCAGTGTCTGCACTTATTGTTTTCACAGCTTCACGTTCGTCGGTTTGTTGTTTTGATTAGTTTGTATAGTGTTTGTTTCGTTTTCGTCTTCGTCTTCATTAAAGAAGAATGTATTGTTATCACGCTGCGCCTTGGTCCTCGTCACTTAAATGTTACGACGAACGTGACACTTGCACTCACTCAGTAGTTGACAGGAAGGATATGTAATGGCTTGACATACATCACTTAACTTGACTTAAACAACTTGATCCATCTCCGGTTTATTTTACTGACACTGCAAGTTCCTGGACAGTGATGTTGAAGGAGGATATGGAAGATGAGGCTCACTCCATGCCTTAAAGGGGCAATCTGCAGTTGCTATATACTTATACATAAATTATATGTATCCATTAATTCTTAAAGAATATATCTTAGAATTTCTTCATGAGCTTAGTTCAAATGGAATACCCCATCAGAACCCAAAATATAAGCTTGTTTTACTCCAGTGTTTGTAAACAAAGTGTAAATGTAAATAAACACTATATATCCTCAAAATTTTGATATCATGGATGGTCAGTCTTGCATCCATAGTTCTGTCTATGAATTTAAGAGTGGTTACAATTCTCCAGCCACATCCCTCAACTTTGGCCAAAACAGGAATCGGGGAGTTCTCTTTTATTTTTTTAATGGCTTCAACTGCTGATTGCCGCTTTAAGATCAAAGGTCAAACTGTGCACAAGAAGGCCCAAGCAAGACGAAGGTTGGTCAGATCAACAATTCTGTGTAATATGTGCCTTTTATTCTAGGTTAGTGACCTAGATAATTTTGAGGCAACAGTTTTACTGATATGTTTGTCGTTTCCATGTAATGTGTGAAAATAAAAATGCTTTTGACTTGTGCATTTCTGAAGATGAGAAACATTTAAGATAATTTGAACTAATTGAAGTATATGTATAATTGTTATATTGAATTTCTATTAATAAAGACCATTCTACTTTAAAATTGGAATACACATCCGTTTAACATTCACAGACCCCATTGACGGCACAAATGAGTAGCTTCTGAGAATGCATTTCTTAAAGACAACAGCCTAATCGAGCAGATTCCCTTGATGCGATTTCAGACAATCATCTATTGCAACCCCTTTTGATCATGAAACGTCTAGGCCTCCTCAGACAGGGGGGGCACACGTCAGACCACAATCATACGACCTTTGAAACGTCAACATGGAGAGAACACATAAGTGATCAATACGGTGAAAATGAAGGCAACATGAAAACCATCTGAAGAGTTTCGTGTTGCGGAGGAAAGGATACTAATACGTCCTACTTGGTCCTGTGTTTCTAATCAATAGCAATATCACTGTACATTTTGGATCGAAGTTTCTAGCATTGGTGGATTAACAAATACTTGGGCGGATCGTGCCAGCCAGAAAAAACGAACAAATGTCAACGTCTCCCTCAAACTGGCTAGCGTGGATCCCGGTGTGGCTGCCATTTGACTCCAACCCTTTCGATTGTGTATTGCAAGGTGAGTCGCTATACGGTTATACATTTATCCGTTCGCGTCTATGTTATTGCACCGGTTTCATATTAAGTCCTTGAATTATGGTGGTGATGATGAAACGATCATGTTCAGAAACTTTATTGGTGATGATGATAGTAACGCGCGCGTGTGTGCGTGTGTTCCTCAGGTCTGGTTGGTGCATGTGGAATATCAGTGTTCTATAATCTCATGAGAGTTCACCTACTCTTTCAGTCAATCAGGTGAGATACTGTTGCTTTTTAATATATATTGTCTCAAAACAATAAATAACCTCTACCGTGTTTATGAATAACCTGTGTTCATGAATGCTTACATCAAATGCAATGTTGTATGCGATAGTGCATATGTGTACAACGTTATTGGTGTACACTTAACTTAATCTCTCCGCTGTAGCAGTGGTTCTGGATGTAATGAGGACAGTAAAGACAAGGGAAGGTCAGAGTCTTCGCCTGCAGCAGGGAACAAGCCGTTGGGGGGACATGGGTTGAGTGGTGTGCTGCAGTTTTGGTTCCTGACTGGCCTCCTGTCTCTGGTCGGCCCCCGGGTCTCCTCCCTAGTGGTCCTGGAGTTCTCCCTCAGGGCCGTCGCTGCCTGGATCACTGCAGGACCGGTGAGACACACACAAACACACACACATCAACACAGTGTGTTTTATATTGTTTTTTGGTTCCTTTTGTAAATATGGTACACCAATGTTATTTTTGTGTTTTGTTTTGGGGGACATTGTCATTCATTGTTCTATAAATGTATTCCTTAATCCATGCGTTAATCTGTCTGTCTGTCTGTCTGCCTGCCTGCCTGCCTGCCTGCCCGCCCGCCCAGGATATCCTCCCAGGCAGCACCAAGCTCATGCTGGTCCAGTGCCAGTTTTCTCTAGGCTGTGCTCTGAGCTGCAGTCTCCACTTCCTCCAGGAGGGGGCTCCCCATCGCTCCCTCAGCCTCCTGCTGGCGGCTGGCCTCAGCTGGCTGCTGGCGGGTCACTGCCACCTTCTCTGGGGCCACGTCTCCAGGCTCTACCACCTACACAGCTCCCAGCGCTACTGTGGGGTCTGCATCACCCTTCTGAACTCCGGCCACTCCCTGCTTCCCTCGCTGCAGAGAGCCGTGCTCCTGGCCTTTGCCGTGGCCGGCATGGCCAGCCTCGCCAACGTGCACCACCAATTCCTGTCCGAGGCGGAGTCTCTGAGGTTCTGGACACCACTGACCATCTGCTACACCCTGTTGGTGGTCTACGTCCAAGGTGATGCATCACTTAGATTGGCTTGATTTCCATTGAAAGTCTTAGCAGCCCAAGGAATGAATTTAATCAATCAATTGAGAGAAGTAGCACCACAACAAGTAGAATAGCCTCTTAAATATCAGGGTCGTGTTCAGTAGTGAGGAAACATTTCACAACAGAGTGTAATGGGGCAAGTACTACCTCAATTTGTCCAATAAAAACACAGATTTTAATGTTCAGTCACAAAACTTTGCAGAGTGCCCTACTGAACAGAATCACCTTTATTCTCCATGTACATTTACACATACCTGAATTTTACCCGGTGATATGGTGCAGCTAGTGATAGACAACAATTAGAGACAGAATACAGACAGCGGAGTTTACACAAAGTTGACATACATTATATACAAATAGGTAGAGTGAGCATAGAGCTATAAGAGATTGAGCAGTGGCTCTACAAATATACAGTTGATATACAGTGGATGTACAAATGTACATTATCAGTATACATTTATCTAGCACCCTAGTAGTGTCACGTTTGTTCATTGTCTTCTCTATTGCCCTCCACAGAGGAGCGGAATCGACGCCCTGGTAGTGAGGCCTTGCTGCACACGGTGGCTTTGCGTCTGGGAGCCCTGCTGGTGCTCATGCTGATGGTGGGCCGCTGGACCGACATGCTCCACATCCTCATCACCTTCCTGGGGGAATTTGTCTGTCTGTTGCCTTCTCAGGACCTCCTCCGAGCCCTGCCCCAGGTTAGTGTGGCTCCACAGCCTGTACACATCTCACTCTTGCTCTGTGTTTGCTCACTTTCTGTCTCTCTCTCTCTCTCTCTCTCTCTCCGTCTCTCTCTCCGTCTCTCTCTCTCTCTCTTTCTCTTTCTCCTTCTCTTTCTTTCTCTGCAGGGACGGCGAAAACATTTCACAGGGGTGCGGGAAAACAATGGTTTAAACCTAGACATGTTTTTAAAAAGCCTAGATAATATTTCTGCCAACATTGGGTAGGCTATTTGTTAGTCAACTTGTCTGTAATTACATACATGCAGCTTCTCGTCTGTCATAACTTTGCCGTGGAAGATTTAATAAAGCTTTGCTTACAAGAAGAATGTTAGAATGAGCATCAATTGCGTTTTCTCTTTCATTTCTGCTTCGAGGACCTTTAGGGAACGTGGAGAAAACACAATACCTCTAAAACGGGAAAGATTCTTCAGCTTTTATGGCACAGACTTTTGTGATCATACAGTAATCATTGATTCGAAATAGTTTTCTGTATCTTCATGACAGTATTCTCTGTTGTTCTATTGCTTTTTAGGTGGAAGCAGAAGAAGACATTCCCAGCAGATCTGCCCGGCACTCCAGCAGCACACAGCAGCACATGTCACCAAGGAGAAGCCTGTGCTCCATATCATCAGACAGAGACACACAGAGAGACTATCAGGCTGCAGAATACCACAACACAGACCAGTCCTTGTTTCATTCTACCTCAGATAGAGAAAAATAACTATTACATCAAACACAGCTATCTACTGGCCTGTCTCACTCAGTGATATGTTGAAATCCAACAATGTCCCCATTTATACAGACATATTCATCTTTGATACTGTTTTGTCCAATAGACGTACACAATTTTTGTCATAAATATTAGCAATATTAAAATATGAATGGTTGTTTATGACCTTGTTATGACACTGTGTGGTTTGGACCAGTGAAGGGAGACCTAAACTTGCTTACACAAGGGCACTGATCTGTTGTTTCTTTCCTCTGTCTTCTCTTGAATTATTAACCAGTCTATTACCACAGTGACAAGGATGTGGTTGCTAGAGCCACAAATATACAGTTTGTTCTCTGGCTAAGTGGCTTATATAACACTCTAACTTTATGGTATAGATTTGAGCTGTAGCTAGGAGTTGTAGTCTATTTAGCTTTACCAGATGTCCTGAGTTGACTATTCAAAATATAACAATTGTGATGATCATTTCTATTATTTAAGAGGGGTGAGTATACAGTGAAAGATAGAAGGTGGTAAGGAAGTGGTTGAGTGGTAAGTAAAATGGGGGAATGATGAGAAGGAGAGGGTTGAAGATGGGGATGAACTCAAAGACCAGAGGGAGAGGTGTGTGGTAACTGTTGTCTCTACTGGGTGTACCTTGTCCCTTCAAAAAGTAGTCATCAGCACACCCAGTTGCGCAATCCTAGTAGATTTACATTTTAGTCATTTAGCAGATGTTCTTGTCCTGGGCAACTTACAGTCAAACAGGAAGTACAGACAGGAATCATGCTTTATCAACCAAACGAAAGAGAAATTAGACCATTATTTGGTTAATGATGCCAGCGTTATGTCTAGGGTTTTAAATAGTTGCGAATAAAACCAGATTAAAGTTGAGAACAGCTTTTTATATGTGGCCAGGGCCACACAAATGGTTTCTAAAATGCAAATCATGCCTACATGCCTTTTCTGTCCTTTTACAAACACACTTGTTGTGAAATGTTCATCATCATCCTGTTTGTGTTTCCCTTGGAGTCACCCTATTTGTACTGAATAAACCAAAAGGCGATTTATTTCAAAGGGATGTAACATTATGTGCTGTTTCCCTACAATGGCCATCTCTTCTCTTACAGAAATATTAGAGTTGTGTTGTCAGTTTCCCCATTTCTGCATCTGGGTTCTTGATGAAGGGAAGTTGTGGGGGAGGGGCCTAGATTTTAGGGGCTGATGTCATAACAGGGTATGCCCTCCTGCAGCTGTGACATCACCACAGAGTAGCATTCCATTTGTCAGACACTGGAACAACACAGACCCCCTGACCCAGCTCCCATTCTGGTAGCTCTTCTCTCTCTCTCTCTCTCTCTCTCTCTCTCTCAATTCAATTTCAATTCAAGGGGCTTTATTGGCATGGGAAACATGTGTTAACATTGCCAAAGCAAGTGAGGTAGATATTATACAAAAGTGAAATAAACAATACAAATTAACAGTAAACATTACACATACAGAAGTTTCAAAACAATAAAGACATTACAAAGGTTATATTATATATATACAGTGTTGTAACAATGTACAAATGGTTAAAGCACACAAGTTAAAATAAATAAGCATAAATATGGGTTGTATTTACAATGGTGTTTGATCTTCACTGGTTGCCCTTTTCTTGTGGCAACAGGTCACCAATCTTGCTGCTGTGATGGCACACTGTGGAATTTCTCCCAGTAGATATGGGAGTTTATCAAAATTGGATTTGTTTTCCAATTCTTTGTGGATCTGTGTAATCTGAGGGAAATATGTCTCTCTAATATGGTCATACATTGGGCAGGAGGATAGGAAGTGCAGCTCAGTTTCCACCTCATTTTGTGGGCAGTGTGCACATAGCCTGTCTTCTCTTGAGAGCCATGTCTGCCTACGGCGGCCTTTTTCAATAGCAAGACTATGCTCACTGAGTCTGTACATAGTCAAAGCTTTCCTTACGTTTGGGTCAGTCACAGTGGTCAGGTATTCTGCCACTGTGTACTCTCTGTTTAGGGCCAAATAGCATTCTAGTTTGCTCTGTTTTTTTGTAAATTCTTTCCAATGTGTCAAGTAATTATCTTTTTGTTTTCTCATGATTTGGCTGGGTCTAATTGTGCTGTTGTCCTGGGGCTCTGTGGGGTGTGTTTGTGTTTGTGAACAGAGCCCTAGGACCAGCTTGCTTAGGGGACTCTTCTCCAGGTTCATCTCTCTGTAGGTGATGGCTTTGTTATGGAAGTTTGGGAATCGCTTCCTTTTAGGTGGTTGTAGAATTTAACGGCTCTTTTCTGGATTTTGATAATTAGTGGGTATCGGCCTAATTCTGCTCTGCATGCATTATTTGGTGTTCTACGTTGTACACAGAGGATATTTTTGCAGAATTCTGCATGCAGAGTCTCAATTTGGTGTTTGTCCCATTTTGTGAAATCTTGGTTGGTGAGCGGACCCCAGAACTCACAACCATAAAGGGCAATGGGCTCTATGACTGATTCAAGTATTTTTAGCCAGATCCTAATTGGTATGTTGAAATTTATGTTCCTTTTGATGGCATAGAAGGCCCTTCTTGCCTTGTCTCTCAGATCGTTCACAGCTTTGTGGAAGTTACCTGTCTCTCTCTCTCTCAATTCAATTCAATTCAAGGGGCTTTATTGGCATGGGAAACATGTGTTAACATTGCCAAACATTAACAGTAAACATTACACATAAAGAAGTTTCAAAACAATAAAGACATTACAAATGTTATATTATATATATACAGTGTTGTAACAATGTACAAATGGTTAAAGCACACAAGTTAAAATAAATAAGCATAATTATGGGTTGTATTTACAATGGTGTTTGTTCTTCACTGGTTGCCCTTTTCTTGTGGCAACAGGTCACAAATCTTGCTGCTGTGATGGCACACTGTGGAATTTCTCCCAGTAGATATGGGAGTTTATCAAAATTGGATTTGTTTTCAAATTCTTTGTGGATCTGTGTAATCTGAGGGAAATATGTCTCTCTAATATGGTCATACATTGGGCAGGAGGTTAGGAAGTGCAGCTCAGTTTCCACCTCATTTTGTGGGCAGTGTGCACATAGCCTGTCTTCTCTTGAGAGCCATGTCTGCCTACGGCGGCCTTTTTCAATAGCAAGACTATGCTCACTGAGTCTGTACATAGTCAAAGCTTTCCTTAAGTTTGGGTCAGTCACAGTGGTCAGGTATTCTGCCACTGTGTACTCTCTGTTTAGGGCCAAATAGCATTCTAGTTTGCTCTGTTTTTTTGTTAATTCTTTCCAATGTGACAAGTAATTATCTTCTTGTTTTCTCATGATTTGGTTGGGTCTAATTGTGCTGTTGTCCTGGGGCTCTGTGGGGTGTGTTTGTGTTTGTGAACAAAGACCTAGGACCAGCTTGCTTAGGGGACTCTTCTCCAGGTTCATCTCTCTGTCGGTGATGGCTTTGTTATGGAAGGTTTGGGAATCGCTTCCTTTTAGGTGGTTGTAGAATTTAACGGCTCTTTTCTGGATTTTGATAATTAGTGGGTATCGGCCTAATTCTGCTCTGCATGCATTATGTGTGTTTCTCTCTCTCTCTCTCTCTCTCTCTCTCTGCCTCTCTCTCTCTCTCTCTCTGCCTCGCTCTCTCAAAATTTCAAATTCAAATTCAAGCTGCTTTATTGGCATGAAAAACATTGTGTCAATATTGCCAAAGCAACAATGTATACAATATACATTGTAATACAATTATAAACAATGACAAATCTCTCTCTCTCTTTAGCGCCCTCTCTCCATTTAACTCCTCTCTAACTCTGTTCACACATCTCTGGTATTTCCCTTCTCTCTCTTTATCTCCCTTCCATTTTCAAGCCCACCTATATCTTTTCATCTGGCAACCTTCTGTTTTCTTTTTCTGCCAGCCGTCGTCCCACAATCATTCTCTCTTTCATTCTTTCTTTCTCTCTCCCTCTCTTTCTCCCTGTCTTTCTCTCTCTTTCTCTCTATCCCCACTATTTAACCAGTCATTTTGCTATGATTCATTGCACTGTAATGTGTTTGCTCCTTACTGCTCCTATTAGTCCAATCACATTTTTTTTGCCCTGAGCATCCAGTGTTCTTTTACATTTTGTCACGTTCCTGACCTGGTTTCTGTTAGTTTTGTATGTGTTAGTTGGTCAGGACGTGAGTGTGGGTGGGCAGTCTATGTTTTCTGTTTCTATGTTGGTTTTGGGTGACCTGATATGGCTCTCAATTAGAGGCAGGTGTTTTTCATTTCCTCTGATTGAGAGTCATATTAAGGTAGGTGTGTTCACACTGTTTGTTTGTGGGTGATTGTCTTCCGTGTCTGTCTGCGCACCACACGGGACTGTTTTCGGTTTGTTTTGTACATCGTTGTTTTGTACATCGTTCTTTTGTGTAGTCTATTTTCCCTGTTCGTGCGTTCTTCGTGTTATTTGTAAGTTCGTATTGTTCAGGTCTGTCTACACATTCGTTTTTTGTTATTTTGTAGTTTATTCAAGTATAGTTCGTGTCATTGTTTCGTCTGTCTAATAAATCATTATGTCTACATACCTTGCTGCGCATTGGTCTTCCGATCCCTCTCTCCTCTCCTCGTCCGAGGAGGAGGAAGAGTACGACAACGTTACACATTTTTAAATGTTTAAATTTGGTTGAGTTGTGAATTCATCATGAAATCAACAAAACATTTTTGCAGAGTTTGCGATGGAAAGAGAAATGAGGGGGAAGAAAAAAAGAGGGCAGACTGGATGAGGGAGGTAGGAGAAATAAAACTGACAGAACAATAAGGGAAAGCAGAGAAAATGAGAGAGAGGAGGGAGATGGAGAAAGAGAGGGGAAGAAGATAGCTACAGAGAGAGGGGAGCTGGAAAGGCAGGTACAGTCACATCCTGCTGGATTTCATAAGATAAGGTGTAAGGAAAGAAGGGTGTCTTCTGGTGTGTCTACTCTGTGTGATACTGTACGTGCTGTGTACAATACTAATGTGTGAGTGTGTAAGACTATGCATGAGTGAGTATGTGTCATGCTTTTTACTGTACTTTGTTAGTGATTAACTGTTCACCTTTTACGGTTGGGGAAGTGGTGTTGTCATTCAGCGGGAGAGGAAGGGGGAGGGAGCGAGGGATGGAGGTACTGGAGGAAAAGGAGGGGCTTTCTGTAGATAACTGTTCTTTCTGCCAGAGTTCGCCCTCTCAGTGGCGGCTTAGGAGTGACAATAGAGGAGCGGACCTGGAGTGCCGAAACACAGAGAGGAAAAGAGAAAGAGGGGGAATACAGAGCTCATGTCCACATTTTTCAAGCAGGTATGCAATTACACAGTAGAAAATGATTTGCACTAATTATTAGGGGTCTCATTTCAAAGTAGTTTGGCAGCAGAGAGGATGCAAGTCTTAGTGCTTGAGTGTGTGTGTGTGTACTCATTTGTGTGTATTTTCGACTGTTTGAGTGTTTTTCATTGCCTGACGACTCAAACTGAATTATTCCTCTGCTCTATGCTCGCTACATACTTCAGTCAGATTGCCATCATTGAAGTCGTTTGTGGTGACGTCAAAATAAGGGTTTTTGTACAAAACAAAGTAATCAGCGATTGGATCATCTCTAACCAATCAGTGTATCAAAGCCAATGATGAATGTTATAAACGTCGCTTTACCCATGTGTTCTGGGCTGGCTCTGGCCCAACCCATAGATTTTTCTTGGATCAATCAGAACGGTTATATCAGGACAGAATATGTTTGCGTTCTGGAAATAGTCAGGGAGGTACTCTGATCCAGACTCATTAAGGAAAATAAACGAATGTCCGTGGACGTAGCGTTTTGCCGGAGCAGGGAGTTTTGTTAGCCATGCAATGTTTTTCATACAAGTACAGCATACCATATGTATACATATTTTATAAATGCTTTTATGTCTGCGTACATTTATGTACTGCATGAGGGAGTGAAACAGGTGAAATGTGGTGTGTACAGGTTAAGGTCGGTCAACTGGTGTAAAAAGTTATTTACGTGTTATTTACAGTGGGAAGGTGACTCAGCTTATTGAATTTGAATCAAATAAATACTATGTTGTTTAGTGTGTTTCATGTTGTACCTGACGACGGTCTGTTGCATTATGTGTGTTTTAGCATCATGGCTTCGGCTTCTCCACAGAAGAGGATGGTGTCCTCCTTCTTTAGTACGCTGGCATCCCCTTACAGAGCCACAGTCACACAGCACCAACACACACGCACACACAGCGCCACCGCCAATGACATGCCACGTACAGCCATGCGGGTTGGCCCTGAGGACAGCAGCACTCGTAAACTTAGTGTCAGTGGCACACAGCAAGGCACAATTCACAGGCGGAGAGGGCTCCATCTGAGTCCCAGGGCAGTACACACGAAGGGGTCCAGAGCTCCACACTTTCCCTGCCCAGACACTCGGAGCCCACAACTCCAACCAGCACAGTGACCCCTGACCTCAGCCGGGGTCTGAGAGACACAGCAGCAGCAGACAAAGACAGAAGCAGACAAGGGTCCTGAAGATAACCAGGAGTAGTCAATACATGTATTACAAAATCTGTATTTTTTTGCTGTGAAGAAGTCTAGATATTACCATTTACATATAATTGTATTGTTATGAATGATAACAAAATACATACACTGTATAAAGAACATGTTGACAGACAGGTTTGTGATGATGATTACTGCAACATTCATATCAATACAGAGAACCTCCAAAACCACAAACTCTTGAACCTCTTCCTCACAGAGCTCCTTCCTCCCCCTCCTGTGTCTGTGGATGCTGAGCTGAGCTGACTGAGGATCCTACACCTCTCCTGCCTCCTCCACCCGTGTCTGTGGATGATGAGCTGACTGAGGATCCTACACCTCTCCTGCCTCCACCCGTGTCTGTGGATGCTGAGCTGACTGAGGATCCTACACCTCTCCTGCCTCCTCCACCCGTGTCTGTGGATGCTGAACTGACTGAGGATCCTACACCTCTCCTGCCTCCTCCACCCGTGTCTGTGGATGCTGAGCTGACTAAGGATCCTACACCTCTCCTGCCTCCTCCACTCGTGCAGGAGCCCCCCACTGCCCCCCTCCTCCAACCTGTGTCCTCAGACAGACCACCCGTGTCTGACCAACTGGTAAGACTGGCTCTACATCCCATGCTATTGGTAGCCATGACATTACAATGACCATAGGAGCTGGCAAGACTTCACAAACAGATCTGGGACAAGGCTATGTTATTGCCATTCAAATGTTTTTTACAAATTTCCTTTTATTATTTTTATTTCACCTTTATTTAACCAGGTAGGCCAGTTGAGAACAAGTTCTCATTTACAACTGCGACCTGGTCAAGATCAAGCAAAGCATTGCAACAAAAACAACAACACAGAGTTACACATGGGATAAACAAATGTACAGTCAATAACACAATAGAAAAATCTGTGTACAGTGTGTGCAAATGAGGTAAGGAGGTAAGGCAATAAATTGGCCAATAGTGGCGAAGTAATTACAATTCAGCAATTTACACTGGAGTGATAGATGTGCAGATGAGGATGTGCAAGTAGAAATATTGGTGTGCAAAAGAGCAGAAAAACAAAAACAAACATGGGGATGAGGTAGGTAGTTGGTTGGATGGGCTATTTACAGATGGGCTGTGTACAGCTGCAGCGATCGGTAAGCTGCTCTGACAGCTGACGCTTAAAGTTAGTGAGGGAGATATAGGTCTCCAACTTCAGTGATATTTGCAATTCGTTCCAGTCATTGGCAGCATAGAACTGGAGGGGGGGGGGGGGGGGGGGGGGTGCTTGGGCCAGTTATTGCGGGGGTGCAGAGCTGTTGGCCGGGGTTGGGGTAGCCAGGTGGAAAGCATGGCCAGCCGTAGAGAAATGCTTATTGAAATTCTCGATTATTGTGGATTTTTCAGTGGTGACAGATTTCTTCTTCTAGATTTCTTCTGATAGTACTATAGAACAGGTCCACTTATATTTCTGACAAGACCTCATATCATGACCATTGTGTTGAAAATGTGTTCTGTAATGTCCAGCAATGCACACGGTGATGTACTGATAGTGATGGGTGCCAAAATCTGTGTACAGAGACACTGTAGTGTGTAACAGGTGTAAAACAGTACAGTAAAATTCTTACTTGAGAACAATTTAACAACAATGACATGATAATAATAACATTAATAATAAGAATAATACAGAAAATAATAGAACATGTAATCAAAAACACACAAGAAGTACGAAATAAGTTGAAGAAACAGGACAATGCAAGTACACTGTATACAGGTCAGTGCCAGTACTTTATTCAATGTACAGGGAGGGGTACAGTGGTGTAAAGTATTTAAGTAAAAATACTTTAAAGTACTACTTAAGTAGTTTTTTTGGGTATCTGTACTTTACTATTTTTACTTTTACTTCACTACATTCCAATAGAAAATATTGTACTTTTTACTCCATACATTTTCCCTGACAACCAAAAGTACTTGTTACATTTTGAATGCTTAGAAGGACAGGAAAATTGTGAAATTCACACACTTATCGAGAGAACATGTGGTCATCCCTTCTGCCTATGGTCAGATGGACTCCCTAAACACATGCATCTTTTGTAAATAATGTCTGAGTGTTGGAGTGTGTTCCTGGCTATCCGTAATATTGAGTGGCACCCCCCTTTGCCCTCAGAACAGCCTCAATTCGTTGGGGCATGGACTCTACAACATGTCGCAAGCGTTCCTCAGGGATGCTGGCCCATGTTGACTCCAATGCTTCCCACAGTTGTGTCAAGTTGGCTGGATGTCCTTTGGGTGGTGGACCATTCTTGATACACACAGGAAAATATTGGGCGTGAAAAACCCAGCAGCGTTGTAGTTCTTGACACACTCAAACCGGTGCACTTGGCATCTACTACCATAACCCGTTCAAAGACACTTAAATATTTTGTCTTGGCCATTCACCCTCTGAATGGCAAACACACAATCCATGTCTAAAGGTTTAAAAACCTTCTTTAACCTGTCTTCTCCCCTTCATCTCCACTGATTGAAGTGGATTTAACAGGTGACATCAATAAGGGATCATAGTTTTCACCTGGATTCACCTAGTCATTCTATGTCATGGAAATAGGTGTTCTTAATGTTTGTATACTCAGTGTATAAATACTTATGGCAATATATGAATGATAACATTTACATGTAAACAGGAGTTATAGTGACCAGAAGCATGATAAATAGATAGATAGTAATGGTAATAGCAATCAATAATCAATGAACAGCAGCATAATGGTAATAATACATCTAATCAATAATAATAATTTTTGCATAACCGTAGGTGTGGGGGGGGGCTTGTAAGTGTGTGGCGTCAGTAATGAGTGTGTGAGTATGTGAGTAAGAGTGACAGGGCAGGTGTGTGCGTCTGAGTGGTTAGAGACCAGTGGATGGGCACAGAGTCAGTGTGGATAGTCTGTGGGAAAGGGAGAGCAGTAGTTTTTAGCCATTTAACAGTGTTATGGCCAGGAGATAGAAGCTGTTTCGGAGTCTGTTGGTCTGAGCCATGATGCACCATAACCACCTGCTGGACGGGAGCATGGAGAAAAGTCCATGTCTCGGGTTGCTGGCGTCTTTGGTAATTTTTTGGGCCTTTCTCAGACATCGCCTGGCACTGCCTCCCTTTACTTAGAAGAAATAGCATTTTATCTAAACTGTTGATCTCTCTCAGAAAAACATGAACCTCCCTGTCGCCCCATTATTGTGTTCAGAATTTTCGATGTCTCAGTCGAAACAATGAAAACACAGGCCAATAAGATGCCTGAACGGAGGGGCACTGGGGATTTGATGTATTTTTGCAAAGAACACTCAGTGTGCAAGACTGGGGCCCCTTTCACCATTACCATGAACTGTAGCCCTATTCCCTCTCCACCCAGAAGGTTTGGACCTCAACATTTTTTATCTAATTTTGAGACTGAGAAAATAGAGAGAAAATAGTGTATTGATATTACTTAAAAATGGCACTGTTACGGAAGGCTTAAGAATACCGTGTCTGTGTGCTTAAACTAATTGATTAGTCACGCAAGTGAAGAATCTTTGACTTTATCCCCCTTTTTTACCCACAGAGCGCTGCAGTGGATAGACAGCTGGACCAAAGCACACCATCTAGTGGTGGGGGGGAACAGAAGGAAGCATCTCAGCGTATCCAGGGCAGTCCAGAGGAGCAGCTAGTGATGGTAGAGACCAAGGGTAAGGTGAAGGGTGAAACTGTGTCTGGTAACTTTTAGAAATGTCACCCGGGCCTGGCACCTTTCACATTTAACAGTTATGATATCAGAGGTCGAATTACAGGGGAGCTAGGGGGGTGAGAGGGGCTGGGCACCCTCATAACAAATCGGGTACACCGCATAAGAATTAAAATATAATAATAATATATTACATTTACAGTAGCAGATTGTAAATGGTATATATTTAGCATCTGTTCAATTGCCAGAGATATCGACTTGGAACACACCTAAATGTAAATGTGTAACTTGAACCCTGCTTGATATGTGAATGTGTGCTTTGTAGAGGTGTGTGGCTTCTGCTGTAAGCCTGTGGCCCTGAGTGAAACTGCCATCGAGGCTCTGAACAGGACATACCATGCCAGTTGCTTCCAGTGCAGACAGTGCCATATCCCCCTGGCTGGTAAACTGTACTATAACAAGGCAGGAATACCACTCTGTAAGGACTGCTACCAGGTATGACAACCTGGACTCAGGTGTAGACGTAACATAGTAAATGTAAATCCAGGACACTCCAATTAGTTTGATGTGTTACGTTTCGTATGGTATGTATTCATTTGTGAATGTCTATCATCCATTTCGTATGATATGTTACAAATAACAATTTGTATGATATGCTACAAATTGCATTTCATACCATATGTTACGGATTGCAATTTGTACATTAAAACTTCTACTTGCACACAATCCCGGATCCGGGAGCACCCCCATCAGTAAAAAAGCTGACTAGCATAGCCTAGCATAGCGTCACAAGTAAATACTAGCATCTAAATATCATTAAATCACAAGTCCAAGACACCAGATGAAAGATACACATCTTGTGAATCCAGCCATCATTTCTGATTTTTTAAAACGTTTTACAGGGAAGACACAATATGTAAATCTATTAGCTAAACACGATAGCAAAAGACACAACTTTTTTTTTCCCACCATTTTTTTCCTGCATAGGTAGCTATCACAATTTTGACCAAATAAAGATATAAATAGTCACTAACCAAGAAACAACTTCATCAGATGACAGTCTGATAACATATTTATTGTATAGCATATGTTTTGTTAGAAAAATGTGCATATTTCAGGTATAAATCATAGTTTACCATTGCAGCCACCATCACAACTCTCACCAAAGCAACTAGAATAACTACAGAGACCATCGTGTATTACCTAATTACTCATCATAAAACATTTATGAAAAATACACAGCGTACAGCAAATGAAAGACAAAGATCTTGTGAATCCAGCCAATATTTCAGATTTTTTAAGTGTTTTACAGCGAAAACACAATATAGCATTATATTAGCTTACTACAATAGCCAACCACACAACAGCATTGATTCAAGCCAACAATAGCGATAACGAATAAACCAGCAAAAGATATACATTTTTTCACTAACCTTCTCAAACTTCTTCAGATCAATCAATCAATCAAGTTTATTTTATATAGCCCTTCGTACATCAGCTAATATCTCGAAGTGCTGTACAGAGACCCAGCCTAAAACCCCAAACAGCTAGAATGCAGGTGTAGAAGCACGGTGGCTAGGAAAAACTCCCTAGAAAGGCCAAAACCTATGAAGAAACCTAGAGAGGAACCAGGCTATGAGGGGTGGCCAGTCCTCTTCTGGCTGTGCCAGGTGGAGATTATAACAGAACTATGCCAAGATGTTCAAAAATGTTCATAAGTGACAAGCATGGTCAAATAATAATCATGAATAATATTCAGTTGGCTTTTCATAGCCGATCTTTAAGAGTTGAAAAACAACAGGTCTGGGACAGGTGCCGGTTCCATAACCGCAGGCAGAACAGCTGAAACCGGAACAGCAGCAAGGCCAGGCGGACTGGGGACAGCAAGGAGCCACCACGCCCGGCAGTCCCGACGTATGGTCCCAGGGCTCAGGTCCTCCGAGAGAAAGAAAGAGAGAAGGAGAAAATTAGAGAGAGCCAAGATTTTCAAAATGTTCATAAATGACAAGCATGGTCAAATAATAATCAGGAATAAATCTGTTGGCTTTTCATAGCCGATCATTAAGAGTTGAAAACAGCAGGTCTGGGACATGTAGGGGTTCCGTAACCACAGGCAGAACCGTTGAAACTGGAATAGCAGCAAGGCCAGGCGGACTGGGGGCAGCAGGGAGTCGTCATGCCCGGTAGTCCTGACGTATGGTCCTAGGGCTCAGGTTCTCAGAGAGAGAAAGAAAGAGAGAACGAGAGAATTAGAGAAAGCATACTTAAATTCACACTGGATAAGACAGGAGAAGTACTCCAGGTATAACCAACTGACCCTAGCCCCCCGACACAAACTACTGCAGCATAAATACTGGAGGCTGAGACAGGAGCGGTCAGGAGACACTGTGGCCCCATCTGAAGATACCCCCGGACAGGGCCAAATAGGAAGGATATAACCCCACCCACTTTGCCAAAGCACAGCCCCCGCACCACTGGAGGGATATCTTCAACCACCAACTTATAATCCTGAGACAAAGCAGAGTATAGCCAACAAAGATCTCCACCACAGCACAAACCAAGGGGGGGCGCCAACCCAGACAGGAAGATCACGTCAGTGACGCACCCCTCCCAGGGACGGCATGAAAGAGCACCAGTAAGCCAGTGACTCGGCCCCTGTAACAGGGTTAGAGGCAGAGAATCTCAGTGGAGAGAGGGGAACCGGCCAGGCAGAGACAGCAAGGGTGGTTCGTTGCTCCAGAGCCTTTCCGTTCACCTTCACACTCCTGGGCCAGACTACACTCAATCATATGACCTACTGAAGAGAAGTCTTCAGTAAAGACTTAAAAGTTGAGACCGAGTCTGCGTCTCTCACATGGGTAGGCAGACTGTTCCATAAAAATGGAGATCTATAGGAGAAAGCCCTTCCTCCCGCTGTTTGCTTAGAAATTCTAGGGACAATTAGGAGGCCTGCATCTTGTGACCGTAGCGTACGTATTGGTATGTACGGCAGGACCAACTCGGAAAGATAGGTAGGAGCAAGCCCATGTAACGCTTTATAGGTTAACAGTAAAACCTTGAAATCAGCCCTTGCCTTAACAGGAAGCCAGTGTAGGGAAGCTAGCACTGGAGTAATATGATCAAATTTCTTGGTTCTAGTCAGGATTCTAGCAGCCGTATTTAGCACTAACTGAAGTTTATTTAGTGCTTTATTTATTTAGTGCTTTATTACTGCATTGCAGTAGTCTAACCTAGAAGTAACAAATGCATGGATTAATTTTTCTGCATCATTTTTGGACAGAAAATGTCTGATTTTTGCAATGTTACGTAGATGGAAAAAAGCTGTCCTTGAAACAGTCTTGATATGTTCGTCAAAAGAGAGATCAGGGTCAAGAGTAACGCCGAGGTCCTTCACAGTTTTATTTGAGACGACTTTACAACCATCAAGATGAATTGTCAGATTTAACAGAAGATCTCTTTGTTTCTTGGGACCTAGAACAAGCATCTCTGTTTTGTCCGAGTTTAAAAGTAGAAAGTTTTCAGCCATCCACTTCCTTATGTCTGAAACACAGGCTTCTAGCGAGGGCAATTTTGGGGCTTCACCATGTTTCATTGAAATGTACAGCTGTGTGTCATCCGCATAGCAGTGAAAGTTAACATTATGTTTTCGAATAACATCCCCAAGAGGTAAAATATATAGTGAAAACAATAGTGGTCCTAAAACGGAACCTTGAGGAACACCGAAATGCACAGTTGATTTGTCAGAGGACAAACCATTCACAGAGACAAACTGATATCTTTCCGACAGGTAAGATCTAAACCAGGCCAGAACTGGTCCGTGTAGACCAATTTGGGTTTCCAGTCTCTCCAAAAGAATGTGGTGATCGATGGTGTCAAAGGCAGCACTAAGGTCTAGTAGCACGAGGACAGATGCAGAGCCTCGGTCTGACGCCATTAAAAGGTCATTTACCACCTTCACAAGTGCAGTCTCAGTGCTATGATGGGGTCTAAAACCAGACTGAAGCATTTCGTATACATTGTTTGTCTTCAGAAAGGCAGTGAGTTGCTGCGCAACAGCTTTTTCTAAAATTTTTGAGAGGAATGGAAGATTCGATATAGGCCGATAGTTTTTTATATTTTCCGGGTCAAGGTTTGGCTTTTTCAAGAGAGGCTTTATCACTGCCACTTTTAGTGAGTTTGGTACACATCCGGTGGATAGAGAGCTGTTTATTATGTTCAACATAGGAGGGCCAAGCACAGGAAGCAGCTCTTTCAGCAGTTTAGTAGGAATAGGATCCAGTATGCAGCTTGAAGGTTTAGAGGCCATGATTATTTTCATCATTGTGTCAAGAGATATAGTACTAAAACACTTAAGTGTCTCTCCCGATCCCAGGCCTTGGCAGAGCTGTGCAGATCCAGGACAGCTAAGCCCTGGAGGAATACGCAGATTCAAAGAGGAGTCCGTAATTTGCTTTCTAATGGTCATGATCTTTTCCTCAAAGAAGTTCATGAATTTATTACTGCTGAAGTGAAAGCCATCCTCTCTTGGGGAATGCTGCTTTTTAGTTAGCTTTGCAACAGTATCAAAAATACATTTTGGATTGTTCTTATTTTCATTGATTAAGTTGGAAAAGTAGGATGATCGAGCAGCAGTGAGGGCTCTTCGGTACTGCACGGTACTGTCTTTCCAAGCTAGTCGGAAGACTTCCAGTTTGGTGTGGCGCCATTTCTGTTCCAATTTCCTGGAAGCTTGCTTCAAAGCTTGGGTATTTTCTGTATACCAGGGAGCTAGTTTCTTATGACAAATGTTTTTCGTTTTTAGGGGTGCAACTGCATCTAGGGTATTGCGCAAGGTTAAATTGAGTTCCTCAGTTAAGTGGTTAACTGATTTTTGTCCTCCAACGCCCGTGGGTAGGCAGAAGGAGTCTGGAAGGGCATCAAGGAATTTTTGTGTTGTCTGAGAATTTATAGCACGACTTTTGATGCTCCTTGGTTGGGGTCTGAGCAGATTATTTGTTGCGATTGCAAACGTAATAAAAATGGTGGTCCGATAGTCCAGGATTATGTGGGAAAACATTAAGATCTACAACATTTATTCCATGGGACAAAACTAGGTCCAGAGTATGACTGTGGCAGTGAGTAGGTCCAGAGACATGTTGGACAAAACCCACTGAGTCGATGATGGCTCCGAAAGACTTTTGGAGTGGGTCTGTGGACTTCTCCATATGAATATTAAAATCACCAAAAATTAGAATATGATCTGCTATGACTACAAGGTCTGATAGGAATTCAGGGAACTCAGAGAGGAACGCTGTATATGGCCCAGGAGGCCTGTAAACGGTAGCTATAAAAAGTGATTGAGCAGGCTGCATAGATTTCATGACTAGAAGCTCAAAAGACGAATTCAGATGACAGTCCTATAACATCATATTACACAATACATATAGAGTTTGTTCGAAAATGTGCATATTTAGCGTCACAAATTGTGGATATACAATGAGAATAGTAGCCAAGCTGCCAACAATGTCGGGAGAAATCTTGGGAGAGGCACCTAATCTAATCAGTAACTAATCATAAACTTGACTAAAAAATACAGGTTGGACAGCAAATGAAAGATACATTAGTTCTTAATGCAACCGCTGTGTTCGATTTTTAAAATTAACGTTACTACGACATGCAGCATGCGTTAAAGCGAGACCGCACCGAAATTAATGGCGGAATATGAGTTTTACATTTTTCAACAGAACAACGAATTAACATCATAAATAGTTCTTACTTTTTGATGAGCTCCCATCAGAATCTTGGGCAAGTTGCCCTTTGTCCAAAAGAATCGTTGCTCGGTTGTAGATTGTCGCCTTCAACTTTGGAATTAGCAGTAAACATTAGCCATGTGGCCCAGATGTGCCCAACTCACTAGAACCTAGCACAAATAAATATCCGAAAATCGCAATATACTGATATAAACTGATATTACTCGGTTTAAAATAACAACATTATGATGTCTTTAACACCTATATCGAATAAAATCAGAGCCGGATATATCTAAGGGCTATAACGGGAGCTTTCTAGAACGCCATCCTGAGGTCTGTCTTGAAGCATGGCGAATGAAGGAAAGACCGGACCCCATGTTCCCAGTCCATTTATATGGCCTCAGATCTGCCTAGCAACTCCATTCCAATTCTCACTATTTGCTGACATCCAGGGGAAGGCGTATGCAGTGCATCTCAACCAATAGAAGACATGCACATTAATAAACTGACCTCAGAACAGCCTGGCTGATTTCAGATTTCTCACTTGCTGACAGGAAGATTGCTCCAACTCGAGTTCTGTTTTACTCACAGATATAATTCCAACGGTTTTAGAAACTAGAGAGTTTTCTATCCAATAATAATATGCATATTGTACGAGCAAGAATTGAGTACGAGGCAGTTTAATTTGGGAACGAAATTTTTACAAAGTGCAAACAGCACCCCCTATTGAGAAAAGGTTAACGTTTAATGTTAACGTTAGCTAGGTGACTAATGTTAGCAAGGCTAGGGGTTAAGGTTAAGGTTAGGAGTTAGGTTAAAAGGTTAAGGTTAGGGTTGGTGGAAGGGTTGGCTAACATGCTAAGTAGTTGTAAAGTAGTTAAAAGTAGTAAGTAGTTGCTAATTAGCTAAAATGCTAAAGTTGTCCGTGATGAGATTGCAACCTTTGGGTTGCTAGACATTCACCTTATATGCTCACCCATTCATTTTTACCTTAAGTAACCTTCTGTTCTATGTAACATACCAAACGTAACATATTAAACTAATTTGAGTGTCACGGATTTACATTTACTATGTTACGTCTAGTCCATGAGACCAGGCTGCGTAAGAAGACCCTTCTGGGAAGGAACAAGAAATATAGTGGATGACTTTAACATATAGGATCTTACATTGATCACCCTGTTGCAGGATAACTTTTCCAGGAAATGAAAAACATGTAGTATATTTGAGGTTTAAAAAGGCTTCTGAAGTTTGTAATTTCCACTTTGAAATGTCTTCATCATAGAGGTAGTGGAAACGTAATTTTCATAATCAATATTAGCCTATTATTGTCCAGCTCCCCCACCCATTCCCCAACTACCTTGAGTCAGTATGTGTCATCTCCATCAGCAGCAGGGTCTTGGTAGCTGCGTGTCCAGTATCCATACCCTTTCCAAACTACTGCTGAGTGAGTGTCAGAACAATATGTGTCAACTAGTATATTTACTGTTTGTGAAGTAAACATGGTGATTATAATTAAGGTTACGGTCTTCTGAAATTTCTGACTTGATTTTCCCTCCTGCTGTAACAAACTGGCTCAAACTAAGATCCTTCGTCTTTATGATGATGATGATTAAGACAATAAACCATGATAAACTACTTTCTTTCCTTCAGGACAGTTTGGAACTTTGCTGGGCGTGTGGGGAAGTTATCAAAGACCAGGTAATCCATGCACTGGAAAGAGCTTACCACCCACCTTGCTTTATCTGTGCAACATGCAGCCAACCAATTGGAGAGCAGAGCTTTGCTCAGGGAGAGGTTGGGGAAGTGTATTGCCTCCAGGATTACTACAGGTACACAGATAGCTACACAAATCTCCATCTTCTGTTCAAGTTCTGACACACTCATATATTAAGATCATTTGATGATGAGAGCTACTAAATGGGCTTGATGTTGTTGTAATTGAAAATATTTGATAATTAATTCACAATGATGAAACACTGTGCTCGCTCTGATTTGTGTGGTGAAGGAAATAAGCTCCCCAGTGTAGTGCCTGCCAGCAGCTGATCATTCCAAGAGAGGATGGCATAGACAGCTACACCGTGGAGTGCCTGGGACGCTCCTTTCACGAGGACTGCTATCGATGTGAGATACAGTTCAGGAACAGGAGAAATGCTCTAAATATGATGGCGTACTATGGGTGTTTGCTATATTTGTGTGTCGATCTCAATCAGCACAATAATTACTGGGGATTGGGTCCTTCACAATCACAGTTCAAACATCTAAAATAGAATCATGTTAGAACAGAATATAATAAAATAACTTTATTTTTCACAGAGGAAACTTTGGCTGTGGCATCTGGATCTCACAGCTTTTTCCATTTTATTCACCCTATATTCAGGTCTGCAGTACCCAGCTCTCCCCAGAGCCAAACGACCATGGCTGCCATCCACTGGATGGGAGGGTGCTGTGTAAGTCTTGTCACCCATAGAGATGTAAAGAGGCCTCATCATTGTATCAATGCCATTATGGTCGTCTGTGACAGCATGGGCATTGAGACTATCTCCATTTTGAAGTTTTCAATTTTCTTCTTCACGATTGGCTGATCCCTCCTGATGATCCTGTTGCACATGACTCCAACAGGGTCACCAAGAGGGATCAGCCAACAAAGTTGGAAGTCCCACCCAGTTGACTACATTAAAATGGTGGAAGTCCTCAATAGCGCTGCTCATGCTAAAATGGCCTTTTGGCCACTAGAGGCCTCTATCATTCTCTATGTTGTCACCTGACCACAGTTCAGTCTGCCCAGCTCTAATACTGAACTCAGAACCAGGGCCCGTATTGATAAAGCGTCTCAGAAAAGGAGTGCTGATCTAGGATCAGTTTGGCCTTTTTAGATTAATAAGCTTTTATACAAATTGCAGACCTGATCCTAGATCAGCTTTCCTACTCTGAGACACTGAATATGGGCCCAGGCAGGAACCAGGATGGGACTGAGCCAGAGCTGACAGCACAGACATCCAAATGTGCAGTGGAGCCAATGTAGAAGCAAGCTGAAAGTCAACAGTCCTGATTAGATTGTAAAGGAGAACTATCTATGAAACTGGGAGAGAAGACAGGCCTTCTTAATTCTGCATCATGGGAATAAGTCATTGGACTTTGAATGCCTCACACTTTCTTAATCACAGTATTTAAAAATGATTTGCAATTATCCCTTATGTAGCAATAAATGTTTGTCAATTGCCTCCTATACTTATTTCATACTTGATACTTTTGTACTCGTTTTTAATCCACACTAGTAAATGCATCAAAAATATTTGCCTGGATTCACCTGATTGGTCTATGCCAAGGAAGGAACAGGTGTCTTAAGTATTTTGTGGTATGCATTCTTTGAATATTATGTAGTGCTCAGTGCTGCGTGTCCATTCTCAATATAGCCTTTCATATGACAAAATAAACTAATATATTATACAGTTTTACGTTGCTCTGCCTCTATCCATGTCATCAAGCTTTTTTGAGACAAGCATGTTCTTTGTATGGCTTCATGCATAATTTCCTCAAGGGAACACAATACACATGCTAATTCAATAATGAAATAAATGATAGGCGTATGCAAGGAAAACAGGATCTATGCAAGGGGAATAAACCCATGGGCTGTATAGTTCTGAGAACATAAACAATGATAGGGGTGGACATGGTGTGTTATGCAATATCAGAGCACACACAGTAGAGGTGTCATTAAAACCTCCATGATTTAGACCTACAAAGATTACTTGCTTAACCAACCTCCATTTAAATGGAATATTCACAAAGCCGTGATACAAATAAAGGCTCTTTGATTTGGGAAGAATGACGCTTATCCTGTCAATTCACTCCAGGCAAAGATCGTGCCAGCACAGGGTTGCCTTGGAATAAGCCATTTTGGGGAGCATATAATCACAGATCACCCTCAGGCAACAGTAACGAAGTCAGAATTACTTCTCGATTCAGTACAACCTCTGATACTGCATAGATTTGTTTTATAATGCAAAGCCCAAGGACTGCTACATTATTATGAAATGTAAAAAGCACGGATAATTGCTCTCGAATAGCTGTCGCATGATCTCGGGAGCGCGCAAATCATGAGAAACCAAGCAGTCGTCACAGGGAAGAATACACACACACATTCGCAGGCATTGGAACGGAGCTTACTAGGCCAAGATATTTTTTTTTTACATGAAATCACTCGTCGTTCATTTTGTAAGGCGAACTTCCCGACCGGCGGAGATCAAAACTTGCTAAAGCATATGTGTATGAAGGGGGAAAGTAACGTACATGATGGTTCGGGAAACCAGGCACCTTTGGGTGGGAAATTTACCCGAACATGTTCGAGAGGAGAAAATTGTCGAACATTTTAAACGGTAAGTTACGCAAGAGGAGAGACAGCGCGCTCTGTGTCCAATAGCTAGCTATCTGAGCTAGCTAACGTTAGCCATCTTCAAGATACAACACCAAATGGCCTCTGTTGTTGAATATTTTTTTCCGCCGTGATATTTTTAACCAACAGACAACATACCAGAATTTCACAATTTATTGGAATCCAGCAAGCTGAAATGCCACTGAATGCTAGCTTGTTAGCTAACTAGCTACCATTTTGTCGTTTGCTCACTTGATATACGTTAACGACGTCGCTAGCTACATCAGTTAATGCCTTGGTAGCTAGTTCAGCAAGAAATATAGCTAACATACTAGTTAGGTAGCAAATTTTATTATTGAAGGATGTAGTAACACATCATCTACTAGTTATGTTTTGTAGGGGCTATGTTGTTAATCATTAGTTGGATTACTGAATAATGCAAAGTCATCTAACTTTAGCGCTAAATGCATGGTTTCTCCACGTTCCTCCGATGCTACTGCTAGCTTAGCTAGCTGCCATAATTACCTAGCGGACGATATCGTGTTTGATTGCCTGGCGGCGAGTTAATCAACGTGCTAACATGATGAAAGCCCTCGTGTAACATATGGGGGCTTCTTGATTCTATCGCTCGTTCACTGCATAATTCATCACGTCTTAACTGCAATGATTAGCGGTTCATATGGTCCGAAAAGTGGCTACCATAAACATGAATCTCTCTGCTCGATCCTCAAGCTTGTGCCAGGTAACGTTATTGGATCCCTCAATATTCTAAAGTTGCAGGGAGGTAGCTACTTTCTTGCGGTTATGATAAGTTATTTGAAACGATTTACATCGTAATCAACTACTTTGAGCCTGAAGTTAGGTTATTTGAACTAGCTTTCAGTCAAGTGCCAGATTCATTGAACATGAGCACTGTGTACACCAGCACATGGATCTAGTGTTTCAGTGAAAGTGTGCAACTATTGAAGAACCAACATTTGAGTTCTTGGCATTTTTTCAATTACTTCAAAATAACAGCAGAGCACCCTATTTTCACACTAATAATAGATTCATATTAAAGCAGAATTGTAATCCACAGGTTCCACTGACCCTCATATTCTATGGAAGAAGATTTAGTAAAGGAATAGAACAACTTTAAGTTGAGAAAAGACATTCATTTTTTTAAAGTTCACTACACAAAGGCGCCAAAAGGCTTGGGCCTCCATTTTTAAAGGGAAAGTCCACCCAAAGTATTGTTTGGTGTTTTTTTTCTTAGTCCACTGTTGATAGAGTCCCAATGTTTTGCATGTCAGCAGTCAAGTTAAGATATTGGACTATAAAGAAGTAAAGTGTCACCTGCCACATCATCATGCCGGTGACTCTGCTTCTTGAAAGTTTAATATCTTGAAAACTTGACTGCTGACATGCAAGCATTTTTTTTCTGTATCAACAGTGGAGTAATGGGGGGGGGGGGTTATATACATACACACACACACACTTAATGACTGGATTTTCCCTTTAATGCTAATTTGACTAATTGGCTGCCAGGCAAAATCGGGCTCCTGTGCTTTCTTTGCTGTTTAAAAATCTAGCTACTAGGCTAGCTATTATATTCATCTGCTTATCATAAGTCTGAATGGACACGCACATAGTATCTCAATAGTGTGACATATTTTCTCTCTCTGTTCTTGCTCCTCAGCTATGGACGTGTCGAGAGCGTCAAGGTCCTGCGGAAGCGAGGGTCGGAGGGCGGTGTGGCAGCCTTTGTGGATTTTGTGGATATCAAAAGTGCACAGAAGGCTCACAATGCTGTCAACAAGATGGGGGACAGAGACCTGCGCACTGACTACAACGAACCTGGGTCTGTCCCTAGTGCTGTTCGGGGCCTTGATGACAACCCCCCTTCGAGCAGTCACGGGCGGGATGTTTCAGGATTCTCTAGGGGGGCAGTGGGTCCAGTGTTTGGCCCCCCAGTGTCCCTCCACACCAGAGAGGGGCGGTATGAACGGATAAGAGACTGGTAAGTGGACATAGTCTCCCTCTGAAGTACTGGGGGATCAGGGTGTCAGTAAAAATATATATTTTATCCCGCAATAACATAATTTCATTGTTGGGTTATTAATAAAGCAATGGCAATAGATTCCTTACAGTTTTACATGAAGGTAACCTAGGGAACAATCCCTTTACCATCTGCACAGACCTGGCCTTTTTTTGTGGATATCTAAGTTAATTGTTTATGCTAATCTATTGGTCATTAAAGAGGTGTGGATGTATGAGGTATTATTCAAAAATTTGGATTTATTATGTGAGACGTATCCTGCTATCACGTTGGATATTACACCTGTGGGGAATATCCTGGTGAGTTTGGATATATCACATTTGTTGGATTTTATCCTGGTGAGTTTTCGGATATTTTTATTTTACAAACCATGGATTCTAACCTCGATTTACCTGGGATCGTCGTTCTTTGGAAGTAAATCGTTGCCTGCGATGGATTAAATACCCCTATATTTTCTTGAATTATATTCAGGCAGGTTAATTCACCTATGGACTATACATCAGGAAGGATTGTTGTTTTTTCCTCACCACCTTTCCACTGCTGGGCAGAGAGCATTTTTCTGGAAGTCTCCAAACCAAGGATATCTGCTATTCGTCTGGATTTAAATAACATCATGGACCAAGGGATGTAAATTGCCATCTTAAGGATGTAAGTTGGCTAGGTGTCATCACAGGGCCCCATCAATACATCATTCACAGCTAGTTGATCATTTTCAGACAAGGGAATTTACATTTTACAGGGTATAATTGTAATTTAGTATGGAGTTTATATCAAAAGGAACTAAAGAGAAACTGAGGAGTAACAGAACACCTATCAAGAAATTCCATTGGAATATTTTTCAGAGAGAGATGGCCATGAAGACAACTGAAGACATGCATTATGGATGTACCTGCCTCATGGAAGTAACCCCCACATTGGATGTAAGGATGTTGGGTATAGGATGTACACAGGTGTAACCGCACTTCTTTTGTTGGATTACTCTGCTCCAGTGTG
Source organism: Salvelinus fontinalis (assembly GCF_029448725.1). NCBI lineage: Eukaryota > Metazoa > Chordata > Actinopteri > Salmoniformes > Salmonidae > Salvelinus > Salvelinus fontinalis. Next base: position 27,917,476 of record NC_074682.1, on the reverse strand, counting down.
GATTTAGCTGTATATCCTCTCAGCATCAGTATTTGGGGTTACTAACAAAGAACAGAAACGTCTGCATTTTCAAAGAAAACCGAATAAAGCCTGAAGATGTCATCTACACAGTGATGGGAGTAGACTGTCTATTTGCCCCTTGGGATATGTAATAGTGCTATTTTAAGGAATTAATTACGTTGCAGTGGCCTAGGATTATTCCGTGCATTATGGTGAGAGAAGATACTGTTTTTTTACTGGAGGGTATGCAAACTGGATTGCTAGTTTTGAAGAGGAATAATACAGATCTCTATTTTGGACAGTAATATGCAGACAACTCAGACTTGTTCCTTCTTTATTCTAGCAAGTTGGAAATGTTTTCAGTCTATCCCGTCTCTAGTGTCACTTTTGAAATGCACCGATATGCCCTTAAGTGTGACTCATCTTTTTTCAAATTAAACCTGTATCAATCGTTGTCATAAGAAATCCATTTATTTGGTTGTTTTCTTTCTTTTTACATCAAACGAAGAGATTAAGAGATGGTGGATTATACATACCCTACCCGGTGTTCTACTCGAACGTCAGACTCTATACACATGAAGACAAAATAACCTTTTTGCTCAAGTTTTTTTTTAAATCCAAATGATTTTTGCTTTTTATTCCGGCTCACACAATTCTGACGACCTAGATTGTATTTGGGATTATAGGTTCGGTTACTGCTTTTGGAAAAGGTTGGTATTGTCCTGCCCTCTGCGTCTCTCTTCCTCGTCTCCTGCACTAATTGTTAGAGCTTTTAGAGAAAAAGATGCAGCTGCTTGGGCCAGAGGGCTTGTTTTTCTTTCTCTTCCTTGCTCTCTTTTTCTTTTCTGTCACTCTTTCTGTCTCTCTCCCTTTCTTGCTTTTTCTAGTCGTTACTAGGTGGCTTAATATAGGCTAGTTAAGATCTAGCAGGTCCACCAGCATTTCCCTCAACTGCCAAGACCCACTGTTCTTACTTAATTCAGAAATTGTATTTGATCTCAGTAGGAACTCACTTGCTCACTCTGAAAAATGTGATATGACACAGCTTCTAGATAATTAGAATAAATGCAAACGATGGAGTTCAATAGTTTCACAGATGCGGTTGTGTTACGTTTGGCCAACAAAGAAATTTTCACAATGTGTGTTCATGCATTTTTGAATCTCAAGCATGGCCCTTATGAAACTAAACCTATCCGAGGGTTACCTTACTCTATGCTAGAGCTGGGACGATAAATAGAAAGTTATCGACACCGATCAGTTATCGCAGGAATTTTGTTGGCATCGTTCATTACGATAAGTAGGCTATACTAGAGAAATGCGTAGTTTGAAATGAAATAAGTTTGCTGATATGGGTGACTGTTAACGTGAGAATTGATAGCTACAACCATCAAACTAGTAGTAGTACTATAAAGGATCATAAAAAATAAAGGCGGTAAACTTATCATCCTATTTATCCTTAATCCTTAATTCAGGCAATTTATCACTATGGATTTTTTTCATATCTCCCAGCTCTACTGTATGCCTCTCCAGTGTAGATCTGCCCCATTTTTTCCCCCTATCAGATACAATCTGTTTGTCAGCATTAATACTAGAGGACATCATTTAATGTCTACACACCTATTGTTTGAATTGACCAAATGCCCCTCATGTATTCTATTGCTTCTAATGGAATCACAAATGATTGGCCTGTATCTTCATAGACCCGTGCTCAGCGGGGTCCCTGTTTGTGTGTATTTAAGTTGACATTTTAACAGTGCACTGCCTATTTTAAACTTCATTGTGTGTTGGAACTAGTTATCTGTATTTTTGGAGTCACACTAACACTCACCCTCTCTATATCTATTCTGTCTCTCTCCCCTATCCATCCATCCTTTACCTGTGTCTTCCAGCAGCTCAGAGACCCGGGAGCGTGCATATGATCACAGCCCCTATGGACACCATGAGCGCACTGGCACTTTTGATAGACAGCGCCACTACAACGCAGACTATTACCGTGATCGCACCATGTTTGCAGCTGGAGTTAGCCCTGGCCCTGGAAGTAGCAGTGCAATGGGTGGGAGCTTTGAAACCCCAGAGCCTCATTTTGAGTCCAGGATCCGAGGAGATCCCTTCACCTTGTCAAGTGCTGCACGCCGCGACCCCTATCGAGATGACAGGGGGCGTCGTGTTGACAGAACTTACCATCACCGCCGCAGTCGATCATCTCATTCCTCACAGTCTCGACATCCCTCCCCGCAAAGGACCACGGGGCAAACACCCAAAGCCCCCCATTCCCCCAAAAGAGCCCCCCTCTCCCCAGAAAGAGGTCCATGCTCTAGGTCCCGCAGTAGGTCCTCTAGCTCTGATTCTGTCAGCAGCACCAGCAGCACTGGCAGTGGCAGGTAGGATGTGCTTTTGTGATGGTGTGGATGTTATTGTTTGTGTGGATGGAGCACGCATCAGTCAATTAGCCTATGTTGTAGAGAATGTAGTAAGAGAAGGGAACATATTCCACTTACCCAGTTGTAAAATATCTTGCTTGACTCTAGGATTATGGAGAGAATATCGCCGACTTGAGATGCATACAAATGTACCCTTTTATTTAGTCAAGTTAGCTGAAGACCCTCTGAACATTACCCCTTCTTTCCTCACATTTGTTCGTTTGGCAGCAGCGATTCAAACAGCAGTTCAAGTGAAGGGTCTCGTGCACGCTCTGTTCAGTCCTCTGCTACACATGCACCTCCTTCTCAGCCCTGCTCCATGGTGATGGAAGGTGATGAGCCACGAAGAAGCTTTGGCATCAGGGTGCAGAACCTACCAGTGCGTTCCACAGGTGAGTACCAATACCTAGCAGCATACTCATAAACATGCACTCTGTCTGGACTTTGCTGTGCACCTTGACATTCTGGTTACACTTTGCTGGGCACCATGACATTATGAAGGGGGTCACCAATAAATATCGTAGTCCTCTGCCATTTCGTGTCTACATGTTCAGCTGTAGAGGTAGGTAATCAAAGCCCCCCCCCCCCCCCCCCCTCATTCTCCACCTTGACATAACATTTTTATTTTGTCTCACGATGCAGCTGCATGACCCATATCAAGCATCAATTAACTGTCCATTTCCCTCGCCAGACACAAGTTTGAAAGATGGACTGTTCCATGAGTTCAAGAAACATGGGAAAGTGACATCTGTGCAGATCCACGGGGCCTCAGAGGACCGATATGGTCTGGTGTTCTTCAGACAGCAGGAAGACCAAGAGAAAGCCCTCAACGTCTCCAAAGGAAAGCTTTTTTTCGGCATGATGATCGAGGTTTCTGTCTGGAACGGCCCTGGTATGAAACTTTTTAGTGTCGTAATGTAATGTCTGTAATTCTTTCATTATTTGAGCTTGGGCCTAAATCCTAATGGAGTTCTAATGAGCGGTCATTCACATACTGTTGAGTGTACTTCTATTGTCTTGTTTAGTGATTGTAATAGAAGTCTTTCCCTCAGAAACTGAGAGCGAGAATGAATTCAGGCCATTAGATGGACGGATTGATGAATTCCACCCCAAGGCCACAAGGACCCTGTTTATAGGCAACTTGGAGAAGACCACCAGTTACCAACAGCTCCTTGATATCTTCCAGCGCTTTGGAGAGATTGTGGTATGTATGTTACTGCACACTGATGGGTTGTGCAAGTTAAATATCTCTTCTAAAAAATGCCAGAGAATTGCCTGTTTTGTTTTGTCTTTTGAATATTTATGCATTTTGTCATCTCTCATACAGGATATTGACATTAAAAAAGTCAATGGTATTCCTCAATACGCCTTTGTGCAGTATTCTGATATTGCCAGTGTCTGCAAAGCTATAAAGAAGATGGATGGAGAGTATTTAGGGAGCAACCGGCTCAAGGTATTATTCATAAATCTATATTGCCCTTACCTCTAGTTATCCATGTTGGTAGAAAAGGAATTGAGTTCAGTGATACAGAACTACCCTCCGCAATTATTATTGTCAATGTTTCTACATCCTGTGTTTTCGGTCTCCTTTGCAGCTGGGTTTTGGAAAGAGTATGCCCACAACATGTGTTTGGCTGGACGGTTTGGCTTCCAACATCACAGAGCAATATCTCACACGCCACTTCTGCCGCTATGGACATGTAGTCAAGGTCTACCCTTTTTTCCCTCCCCAATGTTCTTGGAATCCCTGACATTTTTGATACTATATTAGAGAAGTTGTTCTAAACAAGATTTCTGCTTTTCCTCTTTTAGGTTGTGTTTGACAGGTTGAAGGGGATGGCTCTCATATTGTATAACAACACAGATTTTGCACAGGCAGCTGTCAGGGAGACAAAAGGCTGGAAGATTGGAGGCAACAAAATAAAAGTAGGAATAAATATGTTTCATTAATCAATCAGTGACTGACATTTTAACAGTAAACCAGATGGAGTTAATTTGTTTATTTGCAGGTGGATTTTGCCAGTCAAGAGAGTCAGATGGCTTTTTATCGCTCTATGCAGGCCTCTGGGCAAGACATTAGAGATTTCTATGAAATTCCGACTGAAAGAAGGTAAGGTTCACATTTGTAATGTGAGATGAATGGAGGGAATACTTTGAATTACTGTTTTCTGGTGTACTTATTGGATCTCACTTCAATGTTTTCCCCCCCCCCTATTCCACAACCCCCTGCTTTACAGGGAGGAACGACCAAGACCTCCATACCATGAGTTCTCAGCAGAAAGAGCTTACTTTGAGAATGTACGCACCCCTGGCACAATTTACCCCGAAGACCCTCACAGAGACTACCCCGCCCGCAGCCGTGATCGGTATTCGGAGTTGGAGCATTACCAGGGAGAACACTTTGACCCACGCTATCATGAGGACCCTCGGGAGTTCAGGGATTATCGAGATCCTTTTGAGCAGGACATTCGGAAATACACATACATCCAGAGGGAGCGAGAAAGGGAGCGGGAGCGCTTTGAGGCAGACCGAGTCAGGTGGAGCCCGTCTCATCCACGGCGCCCGATCACCCCTTCTGCCTCCCCTTCACCATCTGAGCGTGCTCCCAGAGACTCAGAGCGACGGGTCTACAGCCAGTCCTCTGAGCGAAGTGGTAGTTGCAGCTCACTCTCACCACCACGCTTTGACAAGGCTGACAAGGCTCCTCCATTGGAACATGGAACCAGCTCTAAGAGTGAGAGGTTGGAAAAAGACGCCCACTTGGTTGAACCTGAGCGTGAGCGTGGAGCTGGGGCTGAGAAAAGCAAGCGGGGAAGACGAAAGGAGAAAGGTGACAAAGAAAAAGGGGAGAAGAGTAAATCAAGGAAAGGAAAGGTGCAATCTCCCGGCATCCCACCATCTGAGACAAAGCTAGATCCCAGCCTGGATGGAGGCTCTGGAAGGGGAAAGGTGTCGGACCAAGACAGCCTTGAGAGACAGATATATAAAGGTGACAATGACCCTCCTCCTTCAGATCTGACCGCGTCAACCTCTCGCCATGAGCCTGTAAAAAGTGAGAGGCTTGAGTCAGGGAAAGGTGAGATCACAGACAAGGATGTTAAAACACGATCCAAGAAACACCAAAAGTCTGACACTGGAAATGATGGGAAAGATCCATCACTGGATTCTGATCGGCTGGCTGCGAGAAAGAGGCGCTTTGGAGATGCCAGTGGGAGGACCATTCGGCAGAAGAGGAGAAGGCTGGAGGATGGGAGTCAACCCCCAGACTTTGGAGCAAGCACTGCCTTTTCAAAAGAGACGGATGGCGACAATAAGGCTCAACAAAAAGACTCCCAGCGGAGGGATTCAAGATCCAAAACGGAGAGGCTGGTGTTTCCTGGCAGTCAGGATCCTGTAATGAGAGGACAGGAAGAGCTGCCCGAGGGGAGCATGGACCCTATAGACTCAAAACGCCACAGCATGTCTAGAAGGTTCTCCCACGATGGGAACATGGATCAGGATAATGCAAGAGATCAAGATCCACCAAGCCCTTTCAAATATGGTGCACAGGACAATGACAAGGGTGTCAAGGAAGAGCCTCTGGATATTGACCTCTCCCAGAGTTACCGCAAACAGATGGAGCAAAGGAGACTTCACCAACAGCTCCAAGAGCCAGACAAACAAGAAAAAACAGGAAGTCCACAAGGCTTAGAAAGGGAGGATCTTGAACACCGCAGTCTGGTACATGAAGTGGGCAAGCCACCTCAAGACGTCACAGATAATTTCCCATCTCATAAACTCAAGAAACTAGAGCAATTTGATGCAGATATTAGTGCCAAGAGGGGGGACCGTGTCTACAGGAGCTTCCGGCAAAAGAGTGAAGATCCTGAGTGGAATAACACTGCATCTCCAGGCTTGCAACACTTCTCTCATCATGCTGAAGATCCTGAGTGGAACAACACTGCATCTCCAGGCTTGCAACACTTTTCTCATCATGCTGAAGAGGACTTTGTGGTATCTTCACACCTCAGGGAGGTTAAAACCGAGGATAAAAGCCACCCAGACCTGGAGCTGGCAGTCAAAAGGACACATACGATGCAAATGTCCAAGTCAAACACTCCTTTACAAATTAGTGAGGAAGAGCGGGAAAAACGTTGGGACAGCAGAGTCAAGCAAGATTTTTTACCCGACTTAAACTTCTCAAGAGGCATTGCAAAAAATCCACACCATCGCAAGCGTTTGGAGTACGGAATTGTGCATGATTTGGAGCCTGGGGAAGTACGATCCGATTCTGAGGAGGATAGAGAGAACAAACCCCACTCTCCTATGCCCTCCACTTCGGTACCTTTGTCTGACAGGCAGAGAGTAGACAGATTTTCAGACCCTAAGCTTGCCACCTTGGAGAGGATGAAGTTCTACTCCTTTGCACTTGACCAAACCATCACACCAGATACCAAGGCCCTGCTAGAGCGAGCAAAGTCTCTGTCCTCCTCTAGGGAGGACAACTGGTCTTTCTTGGACTATGATTCACACTTTGCTGGTTTACGCAGTAGGAAAGATACTGAAAAGGTTGAGTCAGCACCTCGACCTACACCCTCTTGGTACATGAAGAAGAAGAAAATTCGCAGTAGTGGGTCTGAAGACAAACTAGATGACCGGAAGGAAGAGCCCAAGCCCAAGCCAGAGGAACATGAACGCAGGGAACTGTTTGCCTCACGTTTCCTTCACAGCTCGATATTTGAGCAGGACTCAAGACGTCTTCAGCACCTTGAGCGAAAGCATGAGGACCCTGAGCAGAGTCAGGGTCAGCAAATTGGTCAGCAAGGCCCGGCAGATGGGCAGCCTGACACAGAACCAGTTGTCCTCTTCCATAGCCGCTTTTTGGAGTTCACACGGCTTCAACAGCAGAAAGACCAACCGCTACCGGATGTGAAAAAGGCAGATTCCATAGATGACAATAGGGTGGAGAAGTCACCTGAGGCAGAACAGCAACCTCTGCAGTTACCTAAAACCTCAGAACCTGTCATGGATCCAGAGATTAAACCTATTAGCCCAGCTGAGGACATGATTTCCCAGCCCCCACTTATGCCCAAGCAGATGTCTCCACCCCTTCCACCCAAGCAGATGTCTCCACCCCTTCCACCCAAGCAGATGTCTCCACCAGTGGAAACATGTGTCTTGTTTACTCCATCCCTAGAGTCAGCTGCTCTAGAACCTTTGACTAAAGAAGAAAACATAAAAAATGAACAGCTCCCTCCCCTCCCGCAAATGTCTCCCCGTTCGATGTCTCCCCCTGCTTCTGTTAATTTAGTAGCCCCCGAGCCCATTCGTTTGGTGAGAAAAGTTAAAAGATACCCTAGTGAAGAGAAATCTAAAGATATAGCTCAGGATATTAAAACATTGACTCCTGAGCAGTCTTCCAACAGTGATTGCCATATTCATAAAACGTTATTGAGTCGTTCTGAGCTTGAGCTAGGACCTCCTGAATTACCACCTGAATTGAAAAGTTCCACACCACCTAACCTTGTTGATGAGATTTCAAAAGAGGATACCAACACTGAAGATACAGACACTCACACAGGGGTGGAAAAGAAACTTGATCTCAATCAGATACAGGTGCTTGTTGATAATGAAACCAGGGATGAGTCAATTTCACCACCTCAGAAGTCCAAGAACAAAAAGAGTAAATCTCCTACTCAAGTCCCACTGACTCCTTTGGTTTCAGCAAATAGTTCAGAGAAACCACTTACACGCAAGAGTGAACGCACAAAACGTGCATCATCCCCTAGAGCGGAGTCTTTGAAGGGAAGCTTGGATTCCAAATCCACAGGCAAGTCTCCTATACATGGTGCAGACCCCGAGCATGGCACAGAGCAAAGTATATATGTTGGAAGAGCAAGGCGTAGAAATGTGAAATCTGTATATGCCACCCCAGTTGAGGAAGATGCCACTAAGGGGGCTGGAAAGGATGTAACTGAGTCACCACGTTCTGCACGAAAGCGAGGTGGAGACAAAGAAGCAGCCCCTCAGCAACCATTAGAACAGGATTCACTTGCGCCGATCACCTCAAGGCGGGGACGTCCTCCTAAGAATCGTCAAAAAGGAGAGGACATGTTAACGGCTAAAGGGGATAGATCAAAAATGGAGACCAAGGATACGGACTCCAATGAATCAGAGAGTAGTGAAAGAATCTCAAAAGTGTCAAAAGGCAGACATTCTCCTCATGGTCATAAAGTGTTGGTAAGTCAGTTACCCATGTCCACAGTGACTGGATCCAGTAGGAAGGGGGAAAAAACTGAGCCCCCTGAAGATGTTGCTCAACCGATAGATTTTACAGATGAGGACATTTTGGCCATGCCAGATTCCACTGTCTCATGTAAAGAAGATTCTGTGGTGCCAGTTGTGACAAAAAAAGAGGAGAATGTCAAGCAACAACTAGGAACAGAGAAATCAAGCGATAAAGACGGGCAGAAAATTGGCCCTATTGAGGAGAAAGCCAGTGGAAGTAAATTAGGTGAGAAAGAGACTGAACCTCCAGTCATGGAAGAACAGCCTGTTTTGGAGAAGAGTGGGAGAGGAAAAGCCCCACGCTTGACACGGACTCCAAAATCTCCTGTCCTCAAGAACCTCAAGATCAGACTAAATGTCACTGAGGTGAAAGATTTACTTCAAATGGGGGATGAGGAACCCGGAAATCAGGATGATTCTTCTAAAAAGACTAAACCAGGTGAACCTACTAATGACCCATTATTATTAGAGTCTAGTCCAGGAAAAGATGTGAGTTCTAGCAACGAGGATAAAGATGGGGTGACATCAGAGAATAAGCCTCCAATAGATCCTAAAACTTTGCTACAACAGGAACAGGAGCTGGAGCAAGCTGTGGAGAACATTGCTAAACTGACAGACCCAACCCTCCCAGCTGAGCCACCCACTCCACCTGCCCAACCACCTGCAGAATTAAAAATTGAGACTGAGGAAGACAAACCAGCCAATCCTGCTAGTGAGTATGAACTTGCTGCTGCAATTGATTCCATTATGGGTGAGGATATAGCCGTCCCTCTGCCTCAAGAGCCGGTAAATAGTGCTGTTGTGGATTCGGATCTAGAGATTCCAACCTTCATCCAGCCGACCAAGGGAGCTGAACCTGTGACTAACATATCTCCTAATCAGGGGGAGTCATTTTTCCCAACCACACCCAGGAAAGGTGCTAAGGGCAGAGCTAAAACACCGAAGCGGTCTAAGAGCCAAAAATCTAACAAAAAGGATGCTGTAAAAGAAAGTTCATCAGAACCGGAGAACACCTCTGTTATCACATCAGACAGCACACCCTCCAATGAACAGCCTGTTCCAGAAAGTATTCCCTCATCTACAGTTGCTGGTGTCATTACAGCCACCTCTTGGAAGCCTGAAACGGTGCATTTGGCTCCCAAGACTACAGACATGCCTAAAGAATCAAAGTTGCCTCCAGCCCCTTCAGAGCAACCTCCACCTAAACATCTGAAACCTGTCTGCACCACAACCAAAAGTCCCACTCTCACCAAGCCTCATACACAACCACCACCACCAGAGTGCATCTCACCCTCACTTTCTCCACCCCCAACCCAGCCAAACATCAGAACCACACAGCCCAGCAGGATCCCAGTTTCCCCACCAGATTGGCTCAACCAGTCCAAGGACGCAGTTGTCCCTTCCTCTCCTAGAGCATCATCAGCTCCTGTAGAGAACCCAGGACTGTCCCTTGACACTGAACACATGGAGACTGATCACAACATCAGTGACTTGCGTAGGATTCTCATGAAGCACAAAAATGTTTCACTCCCAGTCCCATGCAGTAGTTCTGTTCCTTCCAATCTGGGCACCTCGTCCCTTAGGGATCCTCCACACCCTTCTGATAGTAATACTCCAATGGTTGCTGTACCTAGTAAGGCCCCTCTAAATGATAACAGGCTGCCATCTCATCCAGCTCAGCCTGTAGTCCGGCCCCCAGCCTCACTACCATCCCCTGAGTCGAAGTCTGTGATTTCTGTTATCGCCTCCACTGCCACTTCTGTTATCAGTCGTGTTTGCAATCCACCCGACATGGAGAAAGTTAATATCTCGGTTGACAGAAATCCCTGTGTGGACCTGCCACTTCCCAAGCAGGCATACAGGCCGCCCAGCAAGGAGGACAGGGACGGTGGTTTGTACCATGGACCATCAGTTGGTGAGGAGGGTGGAAGTACTGGGAGGTACTTGGTTGAGAGCTCCGGTCTCGGTACAGGCTCGATCCCAGGTCTAAGGGTGAATACCTCAGAGGGAGTGGTGGTGCTGAGTCACTCAGGGCAGATCAAGGAAGGACCACAGAGGATAAGTGCCAAAATCAGCCAGATCCCACCAGCTACTGCAGTTGACATGGAATCTCAGCAGCTTGTGTCCATGCCCCAAATAAAACAGGAGATGTATACCCACTCCCAGTCAAACACTCCGAAGTGTCCTCAAATACAGACAGACCATGGGCATCCTAAGACACAACAACCTGTGTCTGCCATTAAACAAGAAAACACTGGTATGGAAAAGTTAGAATCTCCCTACCCATCAGGGCCTCAAGGAGTTGTGAAGAGGCTACAGCAGACGGTTAGTAGTCCACAAGTGATGGGTTACCATCATCCAGAGTTCACAATGTTATTGAAGCATCCAAAGAAAGTGGATGGGGCTGATGCTATGACTGCTGACGGGGGTAAACCATCTTGGAACTCTGCCATAAGTCCTGCAATAAGCCCACACTTGCCCTCTCCGGCTGGCAACCACGTAGGCTTTGTTTCTGGCTCGGCCACTGACAGAACTCCGTCACATCTCAGTGGGGTCAAACAGGAGCCTCGTTCTCCTCGCAAGTCAGGCCACCCACACTCTCCATTCACTAAAGTGTCCTCTCCCATTGGTGGCTCCTCTCCGAAAGGCCTCCCTGGGATGCTGCCCTCTGGCCTTCCCGCCATGCAGCAGTATGTCACCAGTGTCCACCACCCTGAGCAGTCTGTCATCATGCAACCTCACAGTGCTCACGGTGGCATTGGCAGGATGTCACCCCATCGTGTCTCCCAAGCAATCCCCATGGGGCACCTTGTCCAAGGAGAGGTCAGGGTGAACACACCACCTCTCTCTGTGATGAGTTTTGGGATGCATGGAGACCCTCTTGCCTCTCCCTGGTCTGGTCCTCTCCAGCAACGTCCCACCTCGCCCCAGGCGGTAGGCAGAGACATGGTCCTCAAGGTTAACCCTGGGAATGTAAGGGGCCACGAGGGAGAGCAAGAGGATGCCAGACGCTTCCATCAGGCCACAGGGAGACCATCTGCCACCCAGCTGAAACCAGAAACTATGCAGGTGGATCCCCGCGGAGCTCTACGCAGCGGACTACAGCTGGACCCGTACATGTCACCCAGGGACATGCGTGTGCTCATGCACCACCCGCAGGGAGAGCGCTCTGCCTCAGAACCACACCAGGGACACATCCAAGAGACTGTCCCACCCTCTTCGACATCTACCAATATCACCTCGTCCCTGTCCCCCAGGGCACATCTGCTGACTAAAGGTGTTTCTGAGAAGGATGGCACAAAGCCACAAGAGGTCAAGAGCCCACACTCTCCTCTGAAGGATGGGATGATGGGGATTCGGCCATCTATGGCCGCCATGGCGTCCCCACAAAGGGTGCAGTTGCTGCCATCAGGGACGGGAGCTTCCTTCTCAGAGTATCCAGGGATGTACAGCAACACCCGGGCCGTCCATTCCCAGATCCCAGAGACTTCTTTTGGGATCAACCAGGCACCTATCAACATCACTTCTGCCTTAGTGAGTTAAACCCTATTCGGTGTACTGTATCTCTGCACAATTTGATAATGATTATGGGGTAGTGTCTTGAATGATGTTTGAAAAACAACTTGTTTATACTAAAATGACTCTTCTGGACCTCAGGGTACAGACCCCAGCCATTCACAAGCTGATGGCAAGGTGAAACAAGTTGGACACCAACCTGTCAACATGGTGCAGCTGCTCACGGTGAGTCACTTAAGGATTTATGGAAATGGGGAACAGACCGCGAATTAGAGACAGTAGAGTGTAAAACCAGAATGACAACTGAACAGGACCAGAGAGGTATGGGCAAGAGCTGTGGGCAAAGTGGACAGGACAAAGTGTAGTGTAGGTAAACTGTTCACAATTATATTGTTTTTATATTATTATTTTAAATATTTACAAAAAGAAATAGCATTTTATATCACTTTTTTTAATTTTCTGTTTGAGCAGAAGTACCCGATAGTGTGGCAAGGGCTGCTAGCACTGAAGAATGACCAAGCTGCTGTCCAGTTGCATTTTGTCTGTGGCAACAAAGCATTGGCTCTACGATCGCTGCCCTTACCAGAGGGAGGAGCGCTGCTTCGGATCGTGCAGAGAATGAGACTTGAGGCATCACAACTGGATGGTGTGGCTAGAAGAATGACAGTAAGTTATTTTCCCTGTCATGGGGATGAGAGTCCATCCTAAATTGTGTTAACTTGGCCCAGTGTAAGTGGATGCAAACAGGAAGTGAGTGGATGCTACTTGATGATGAGCACTTTTCACTAACCTAGTCAATAAACTAGTCACTAAGCAACTAAAGTAATGGTCCAATCATGAAGGACTGGCAAGATGGTGCCGATAGACATGGTCGCCCTGTTCATGGCTCCTAAGCAACTTTAGTGTAAAGTTATTTTTGTTATTTCTCACAGTATTAGCTCAGAACGTCCTTTGCACTATTACATACAGCCGGAAATAACTTTTGGATATTAGAGCGGCGCTAACTTTCCTGAATTGGAGCATTTGTTCATACCGCTTCCAAGTATATTACTCGCTAATGTTCAGTCCCTGGACAATAAAGTAACACACTGATTTACGGAATCATGGCTCTCTCTGGATATACTGTCCCCATCCATACAGCCAGTTGGGTTCTCAGTACATCGCACAGACAGGAATAAAGAACTCTCCTGGGAAAAATAAGGCGGAGATGTATGTTTCATGCTTAACTACTCATGGTGTGATTGTGGTAACGTACAGGAACTGTTCACCCGACCTAGAATAACTCAATCAAATTCAGACCGCATTACCTCCCGTCATCATCATAGCAGTGTATATTCCCCCTCAAGCCGATACCACGACGGCTGTCAAGGAACTACATTGAATTTGTGCAAACTGGGATTTTTTTTTGCCGCATTGAAGTTCCCCAAGAACCCAGTGGCCTCCATCATTCTTAAATGGAAGAAGTTTGGAACTACCAAGACTTCCTAGAGCTGGCTGCCTGGCCAAACTAAGCAATTGGGGGAGAAGGGCCTTGGTCAGGGAGGTGATCAAGAACCCGATGCTCACTCTGACAGGGCTCCAGAGTTCCTCTGTGGAGATGGGAGAACCTTCCAGAAGGACAACCAACTCTGCAGCCCTCTACAAATCAAAGTAAAAGGAGATCCTTGATGAAAACCTGCTCCAGAGCGCGCAGTACCTCAGACTGGGGTGAAGGTTCACCTTTCAACAGGACAACGACCCTAAGCACACAGCCAAGGCAACACAGGAGTGGCTTTGGGACAAGTCTCTGAATGTCCTTGAGTGTCCCAGACAGAGCCCGGACTTGACCCATCCAACCTGACATACAATGACATTCTAGATGATTCTGTGGTTCTAACTTTGTGGCAACAGTTTGGGGAAGGCCGTTTCCTGGTCAGTTTGACATTGCCCCTGTGCACAAAGCGAGGTACATACAGAAATAGTTTGAGATCGGTGTGGAAGAACTTGACTGGCATGCACAGAGCCCTGACATCAACCCCATCAAACACCTTTTGGGATTAATTGGAATGCTGATGACTGCAAGCCAGCTCTAATTTCCCAACACCAGTGCCTGACCTCACTAATGCTCTTGTCTGAATGGAAGCAAGTCCCCGCAGCAATGTTCCAACAGTGGAAAAGCATTCCCTGAAGAGTGGAGGCTGTTATAGGTGCAAAGGGGGGACCAACTCCACATTAATGCCCATGATTTTGGAATGAGATGTTCAACGAGCAGTTGTCCACTTACTTTTTTGGTAGTGAATGCGACCAATTCAATTTTAAGGAAGAATTTCTCAAGTTCATGTACATCACATGTGCCTGTTCTAATGTTTTTTTTCTTCTGTTTCCTGCAGGGGGAGAGTGAGTTCTGTCTCCTGCTAGCTCTGCCATGTGGACGGGACCAGGACGATGTCCTGAATCAGACCCAGGCCCTAAGGACCGCTTTCATAAACTACTTGCAGGCCAAGCTGGCTGCAGGCATCATCAATGTCCCCAACCCAGGCTCCAATCAGGTGAGTCTCTCTGCTTGTTTGTTACTGTAGATGTCTGTCTTTTTGCAAACATTCAGCCACTGCTGGTTTTTGACAACTTCACATTTACATACAAATAAAATGTTGTTTTACATTTTAGAGCGGTCTTTAGATCGCATAGTCTTTCAACTGATCCATTTTTATCTCTTCTCCAGCCTGCCTATGTGTTGCAGATATTCCCACCATGTGAGTTTTCAGAGAGCCACTTATCCCGGCTAGCCCCTGACCTCCTCAACCGGATCTCTAATATCTCCCCTCACCTCATGATTGTCATCACCTCTGTGTAACAACCCACCCCCCTCTAGCGGGGAAAAGGAAATACATCTTCTTATTAGTGGATGTACACCAAGTTGAGCCTCAGGAAACAAGAGGAATGGCAGGATCTTTGCTCCTGGAGACACTGGGAACATTTGGGAATAACGTCCTATTCAAACTTTTTCCAAGTCACATCTTTTTTTTCTTCTTCACACCTGTCTGGTATTTTTGTCCTTCTCAAAAGAGCGAGCTCAGGGATGGACTAGACCAGAACCCTATATCTCTGCTGTATTTGTATTTATTGGGGAGTTTTATTTTTACGTAGGGAGTTACTTTGAAGAAAAAATGTTGATGTTTGATGAATAAGAAGAATGAGTGACTTCGTGGGTGGCCTTTTATTCTTCATTTTTTTAATGATTGCTGTTCATTTTTTAAATTCTTCATAAGAAAGGATCATGGAAGCCATTAAACAATGGCAAAAATAGACATTTCAACGTGTATTTTTAAGTACAGTGATTATGTACAAACAAACTTCATTGTTCAGCCTTTCCCATAGAGGAAGAAGGAACTTTAAAAAAACTTTTAGGCACGTCTAAAATGGCACCCTATTTCTTATTTGGTCCAGTACTTTGGGCCCTGGTCAAAAGTAATGCACAATATGAGGATAGGGTGCTATTTGGGACGCACTGAGATCTTGTAGAGAGGACTGTGTCAGCCTAACAAACCCCTTTTGATTCCACCAGCTCTGCTGTTCCATTTCTCTACTTAAACAAGACAAGGCTGTTCCCTTCCATCTGTTTCCGTATTATACGACCAACAGTGGGATTTAGGAGTTTTTGGAATACTGGACTCTGTAAATATTTTAAATATTTAAAACTGACAAACTAGAACTTGTGACAACTTGACACCAAGTGACTTCCAGCCAACCATGGAAATACAAGATGGTAAGGTGGGATGAATTAATTGGGGGTGTAAGGAAGGACTGAGGGAAACCCCTTGGTTTTGTGGTGTAAATACTTGTGACACAGCAGGTTGGAAAACTTGTGTGGAGTTTGCTGGGGGCACTTCACATTTTGTTACTCAAATAAAAAATTAATCCAGAAAACTAAAACAGTCATGAGCTCTTTCATCTGGATGTTTTTTTTCTTGTTTCTCTTTGAGATGCTGTCTGTTTGAAATAAATATTTGAACATTGTGTAAATATAGTCTGAGCTTTCTACTAACATTTCTTTTATGCTGGGGATGTATATTCTGTTGCAGTTCAGTAGAAGTTTACTTCTGCATTCCTAACAGTTGGGTTAGGTTAATGTAACATATTGATAGGATGTGGTAGTGGATTCCGTGATTTTTCCCCTTCAGTCAGCCAGTTCGTTTTGCATGGCCCGGGTGGGTGATTTCAGTTAAGGACCAATGGAATTGTCTAAAATGTGCAAACTCTGCCTATCCAAGGTGAACTCGCCCATTGTCAAATGTTTGCAAATGCATTCCATTATGGTAACATTCTATAGTTTGATAGGATTTCATCACTGATAGTGTCTACCAAAGGGGTGACTGTGTATTGAAATTGTATACAGTAACATGTTGGTCCAAGTCCTTACACACACCGACACTTGGCTATCACATCACCTGAAGTTCAATAAACTCCAGTGCCATCCAGCACATCAGTAACACAGCACAGTTTAAACTGCTTCAATTAAAAAGGTAACTGCAAAAATCATTGCAAAATACCTACTTCCATTTACTTTATTGACAACATTTTGACTAGGGATTACATTTATGAAATCTCCCCATCTGCAGATGAAAAGTATTTCCATATCAAAGCAAAGGACATTAATATTTGATTGATGGACCTTTGACCTCAAGGCAATTTCTGTACAAAAACTGCATCTGTTTGTGTGGAAGCTATTGGGCTAGATTTATCAATAAATTGGGCTAACATGCATGAAAAATTACCAAGCCAACACGGTGAACAATACAGATACTTCCACAACAATAGTCAAAAAAGGAAAATACTACATATAAACAAAATGATCAAAGTAATTTGAGACAGTTCACATTGTAACATTGATATCAATTATTAAATCAGGTCCAGTAGATTGTACAATTAAATGTCAACAAATATGTGTAAGTATGTAAAGCTAGTATGTGTTTAGGAAGCACTCTGTTGGATTGTGTTAGTGTGCTGTTTATTACAATTATACTTTAATGTTTCAAATCTACACTAGAACCAAACAGAGCTACCAGCTGGTTCTCGTATTGGGAAATGTTCCTCTTCATAATCTCCTTACAGGAACCCAGCAAACGCTCAAACGCCTGAATATCTATTACTGGGGGGCGGGGTGTAGGAGGAAAGAGAGAGAAAAAAGGAGGGAGTGCAAGTCAAGTCAAACAATAAAAAGCTGATAAAGCTAAACAGACCCAAACTGATCTGCTGGGCCTTTATTCATTCTGACCTGAGTTAAGCGTGCGTAAATCCCTTTTTATGTACTTTTCTCTCTATGCGTATTCTGACTTTGAATAGCATGCAATTTGCCTGCAATTCGTTTTGGGTGGAGATTGAATAAATGAAAGTGTGGTGGAGGCGTGTCTACAGATACACCGTATTCTGACCTTGACTTAATTCCCTCATAATTCCACCTCCTTTACACGCGAGGCACCTATTAAGGTCTCACCAACCTACCTGTTTCATGTGGAAAAAGCATCTACTTTATTTTTTTCCCAATAGAAATAACAGCATTCTCCATGCACTGTAATTTACAATTTGATAAGAGCTAGGTAAATGAGTAATCTGTTTGGATAACAGAATTGCAAATATAAATGACACTTGTTTTAGATAGCCTTTATTTTACCTTAAAATCACGAGCCAAATGTGAAACCAGTCATATTGGCAGCAAACTGAAGCATATCAACATATCAACTTTCCCACAGTAAAGTTTATGAAATGCTGTGCCATTATGCAGAATTTAAAATGTACGGCCTTTTAACTTCCAGAGATGGGCACCTTCGAATGTCTTAATTATAGGCTACCCACATGTTCCTTTTCCTATTTCTATCATGTTAAATATTAGCCACCGTTTTTCTCTACGACTCCACAAGTTTCACAGGACTCGTCTGAAGGTTGCCCACACAAATTAATAGAAGTATGGAAATAGTTTTGTGCCAATAAAAATAAGGGGTTAAATATGTGCCAAACAAACACAAATATTTCCTGAGCTTTCTTGTATCTCCTAGATATTGGACAGACTTCAAAACCTTATTCCTTAAGATTTGCTTTTTGACTGTCTTTTTGACTAGCTAAATGATCCATGGTATGACTAACCCCCCAACGTCTTACATGCTGATCACACCGCTCACGTTGCAAAATAAATTTACACATACATGTTATTCAATCATTGTACCCACAATGCTCGCGAGCGTCAATGAGCGTTTGCGTTGCCAGGTGCTAAAATAGAACTTGGTTCTATTTGTGACACTTGATGCGCTGCAAGTCCCACCTCTCTCATCTCCTCATTGGTTTTTAAGGAGCATATAACCATGTGGGTGTTTGAAAGATGAACTGAGGTCCACCCTCCAGTTCAGTTGGTGGTGGTAATGTACCTTAAAGTTGGTTGCCAATCGCCATATAAAGTCCAACGAAGAAGAAGCCTGAAGGAGGAGAGATAACTAGAAACAAACTTGGTTTACCCTTTGATCTGATTAATTGTCGGAGTAGAGGAACTTGTGCATTTCAGGTAAAATAACAACCCAATGTTTATATCCCAGGACAAATTAGCTAGCAACAGCAAGAAAGCTAGCTAAATTGCCATAAATGTTTAATGCTTTTCGACATGTCCCCAAATTAATATAGTTGGTTCAGAGTTCGTTTTGATATTTCAACCAGCATGTCCTGATCGCTTCTGGTGTGGGTGGACAAAATCAACATGTGCTAGCTTGCTGTTGCTAGCTAATTTGTCCTGGGATATTAACATTGAGTTGTTATTTTACCTGAAATGCACAAGGTCCGCTACTCCGACAATTAATCCACACATAAAACGGTCAACCGAATCATTTCTAGTCATCTCTTCTTCTTCCATGCTTTTTCATCTTTGAATTTATATGGTGAAGGCAGGACTTGCAGCGTGATCTGCGTCAGAAATAGGAATGACTTCTATTTTAGCCTTTGGCAATGCAGACGCTCGTTAGCGCGTGCGAGCAGTGTGGGTGCAATAATTGAATAACATATATTCCTACATTTATTTTGCAACCTGCAAGCGACATGTCCAGTCCGGTCAGCATGTTATAGGCTGACCACACTGCTCGTGTGCACTTCGGAATAATGGCACAGCTATTTATATCCTACTTCATTGTGGAAAAGGGTCCGCAATACATGTAATGTTGATATGATTTTCAGTTTGCTTCCATATGACTGGTTTCACATTCGTCTCCAGAGATTATAAGTAAAAATCATCTAAAACAATTGCAGAAAAAAAGAAAGTAGATGCTTTTTCCACTTGGAACTGGCAGGTTTGCTCAACCGTATTCATGGTTTACTCACGCGTAAAGGTGGTGGAATTATGAGGAAATTAAGTCAAAGTCAGAATATGGCGTATCTGTAAACACACTTACGTCACACCTTAATTTCTTAGATCTCCTACCCCAAACGAATTGCGGGTGAATAGCATGCTATTCTCATGCTTAAATTCAAGGTCAGAATACAGAGTACGCATGAAGAGAGAAGTACATTAAAAGGGAATTCCCCCCTGTTTGAAAACACTCCCTGATCTATTCATTTCTGACTGCTTTAGAGACAGAGAGACAGTTATTGTAATGGTGAGAGGTTAGCATGTTTTGGGGGTATGATATTTGTGCGTCTGTAACTTTCTAACTCATCATTATTCACGATTCGCTCAGGATTATCCGCAATCATGGTAACATCTACATGAATGTAGCAGTGTTTAGAAACATATTCTATTGTTATTTACAATAAAAGTGACTCTAAAATGACACAATACATTATTTTCCATTCATTTCTATTAGGCACAAAATAATCTGAAACACAACCAAAACTTGCATCCAACAAGTTTGTAGAGTCACGAGCTTCATTGCATGCTAGGAATATGGGACCAAATTCAAAACTTTGTACTTTAATACACATTTTATTAAAGTACAAAGCTTTGTACTTTAATACACAAATTCAAAACTGACTACTTTAATACACATATAAGTGAATTTGTCCCAGTACTTTTAGTGCCCTAACATGGGGAGGACTATGTACAAAAAGTGCTGTTATTTATAGACGGTTCTTCTGATATGGATGAAAATACCTTCAAATTAAATCTGACAGTCTGCACTTTAAACCCATAGTCATTGTATCATTTCAAATCCAAAATGCTGGAGTATAGAAACAAAACAACAAACAATGTGTCACTGTACCAATACTTTTGGAGCTCACTGTTGGAGCTCGCTGTATGTGTGTACAACGTACCCAAGCACTTGGTGTCCCCTACAGCATAGACGGATGCTGCACGTGGTTTGTTGGTGACCAGAGCCAGCTCTCCGAAGTATTGGCCTCTAGAGCAGCGTGCAATCTCCACCTCTGCATTGTCCAGCTGTCCTGCTTTAGTCTAGGTAGGGAGACATACAGCTGAGTGTTGTACCACATTCCAATGACGTTAGAGGCATACATTCAGTACAGTCAGTTCCTTGCCGCAGGTACCCACAGCAAAGTCATTATTTATAGAGTAAGTCTAACACACCCAAGTGAAGAGCAAAACATGTACACCTACTTTGCTTATTATCATGATCTTCACCTGGCCCGACTCCACGATGTAGAAACAATCTGCCTTCTGCCCCTAAAAGTGTAGAAAAGCAGTAGAAGAAGCAGTGGTTTGAAGTAAAGAATAATCTTAGATGAACTGTACAATAAAAAGCCATAATACCTGTGTTATGATGCACTCCTCATCTTTGAACGCTCTCATTCCCACGACATCAACAATCTTCATCCTCTCAGAGAGCTGAGGAAAAGCAAGACGAGGACAGAAGATGGTGTGATAAAAGTATACATCGATCTTTAAATGCATTCTGAGTGTGGATTGTTTATAATGTGAGCCTCTCACGTACCTTCTCTTATGTTGTACTTTGAATACATAGTACACTTTTGATTGTAAAGGACACAAAAACGATTCTGTGGTCAAATAAAACAGACATTCACACACCTCGAGAGACTTTAGAACGGGTACACACTCAATGAAGGCTTCGTACATCTTCCTCTTCTTGGCATT
Source organism: Salvelinus fontinalis (assembly GCF_029448725.1). Lineage (NCBI taxonomy): Eukaryota > Metazoa > Chordata > Actinopteri > Salmoniformes > Salmonidae > Salvelinus > Salvelinus fontinalis. The sequence goes on along the minus strand of NC_074682.1, from coordinate 27,896,212 downwards.
GTTCTTCACTATGAGTCTATGGAATGTGGCCCGATCCTAAAACATTCACATAAAGGTTACAACTCATCTCTCATAGATACACATTAAACACACACACACACACTACTGTGACTCACCAGTCCCCACAGTGCCCCCTCCTGGGTGGCCATGATAGTGGCAGCGCGTGGGGTGTTGTACATGAGAGCCAGCTCCCCGAAACTGCCCTTATTGTCATACTTTCCCACACACTTTCCAACTCCATCAATCAGCACAATAATGTCATACACACCCCTACAGCAGACAGAGAGAGAGGTACACAGGACACCAGAGGAATCAGAGAACATCACATTCACATGATTAGGCCTAATGCTCCTCAAACAGAACAAAATGATAGATTCAACACACACGCACGCACACGCACACGCACACACACACACACACACACACACACACACACACACACACACACACACACACACACACACACACACACACACACACACACACACACACACACACACACACACACACACCGCTCTATGACATAGAAGTTGTCTCCATCCTCCCCCTGGTTTATGATGTGCTCCTGTGGTTTGACCAACACCTCAAACATGCCATCCAGAACCTCTGAGAACTGCTCCTGAAGGAGAGAAACAACAGTCACACATTAGAAGAGGACCATGTGTGTTTGTTTGTATACTAAACTGGGACACCCAGCAAGTATCACACAAATGAATCTATACAATCTCTAATGTGTATTGTCTCTATTGAGAGGTGGCTTGTTTAGTTCATAACCGAACAAAAGATAAAAAGATAAAAGAGTAAGCGCTATTACTTTTAACTTACAAGTTACTCTCACTGACTTAGAATGAATTACTCTCAGTGGCTTACAAGGACTTGTCACGACTTCCGCCGAAGTCGGTTCCTCTCCTTGTTCGGGCGGCGCTCGGCGGTCGGCGTCGCCTGTCTTCTAGCCATCATCGATCCACTTTTCATTTTCCATTTGTTTTTGTCTTGACTTCTCACACACCTGGTCTCAATTTCCCTCATTACATGCTGTGTATTTAACCCTCTGTTCCCCCTATGTCTTTGTGTGGAATTGTTTATTGTAAGTGCATGTGCATGTTTTCTCTGGTGAGCGACGGATTTTGTACCCATTTGTTTGTGGTTCTGGTTACCGGTGGGTTTATGAATAAAACTGCTCCGTTGATTATCCAGTTTTGCTGTCCTGCGCCTGACTTCCCTGACACCAGTTACGCACTCCCTTACAGGACTACATACAATACTTTACCTGGTCGAGAGTTTTGAACAGTAGAATGTCTCGGCAGGCGTCCTGGAGTCTGCGACGCTGCTCGTCTGATTTGGAGTGTACCACCCGCGGCTCAAAGTCCTCATCCTCATCATCATCTGGGTTGTAGGCCTCTGCACAGACTGGGGGAGCAAAATGACTGTGACACACACTGGGGACAAACAAATACACTCAAAGGGAATGTTGTAACTAACACACAAGTGAGACTGAAATAATATTCTTCATACACAGCATATAATGGATGTAAAACCAAAGGATGACACTCACCAGATTGTCTGCGACTGTATTTATTAGGGTTGGAGGGGGGCACTATCGAGACAGAGAAATGTTTCAGCACTAGAAATTAAGTTGCTCCCACTGAACATCAATATTAGTTGTTCTGATGGATCCATTGACACACTTTAGCTTACAGTGCATGACCATCCCCCTACTGCCATACCAGATTCTTCCCTCTTATTTTCTGTCATGACTTTTTGTCAGGGCACAGAAACCGATTTATCAAGAGGCAAAGATACCCACAAACAAACTTGTATTATTTTGTTAGAAATAGACTACTGAATAATTCTGAAATAATTCAGGACAAATAGCTATTCAGTAGGCTAAAACACTGCAGTCCTATAATCTGATAACCTCTGGCAATGAAATAGAAAATCCTGACTACACAGGCCCTCACGTTACTTTGATGAGAACCCATTCAACTGGTGTGCAGTTGACTTAAAAAATGGCTTCATAATACCATGAGATAATGGTTCCTTATGCATTCTGTGCGCTTGTGTAGCCTATTATGTGAGAGTAAAAAAAGTTATTATAATTTAGAGTAAAAAGGTTATAATACAAATACAGATGAGAAAATCTTTTAAAATAGATTTAATAATCAAATCATGAAGAATATTGCAAAAATAGTGGCCAAATAGAGATTAAAAATGTCACTCACTATAGGCATCATCAGAGTCTTCATCTTCATTTGATTCAACTGAAATACTATCAAAAGCCACCCCTTCCAGTGTAGAATCGGCTAGGCTTTCTTTGACATGTCTGTCGTGTTTTCGGCTGTCTTGTAGACGCGTGAAATATTGGATTGCGAATTCAACCAAATCTGGCGGTTGGCGCCGTAGTACCTCCACAGTGTATCCTTGCAGCAAATCAGTCAAGCCAGCAGGTATCTCGATGCTCATCACAGAACTATGATAGGCCGAGCCTATAAATTATCTTTAACAAGTTTAAAAATACAATTTTGAATGAAACTATCTGTCTAATCCATAGCAATAGGCCTAAGAAAATAATAGAACTCTGTACTAATCAAGAATTTCCAAGACCAGGGATTTGTAAAATGTAAGAACTCATAAAGACTGCTAAATAGCCTGAGTATTAAAAATACAATAGCATTTGAATATAACCTTCAATGTCTGTCCAATATCAAATGCATCCATCCCCCAATGTTGCCAAGACTTTGTGAGGATAAAGAGAGCCAGATCAATGATCAGCAGCCATGGCAAATATCAAAGTAGGTTAAATGTCAAACAAATACATTTACTAAAAACTACCAATGACAGCTATCAAACAAATACATTTTAACCAATCTACCGACCTCCTTGCATTGTAGCCTTTTGAAGAGGAGTTAATGTCTGACATAATGCATGGCCTACTTTGATAAATGCACACAGCGCGGTTCTGCCCCCCTGGCGAAACCCACCAACCTTTACCCCACCCCCGTCCGCGTCGACTGGTTCATTGACAGGGCTACCGGTTTCCCCATTTAGACCAGAAGCAGTGCATCGGAAAGTATTGACCGGGTATACTAGGTTGTCAAAACTTTCAGATCAAATGTAGTTCATTCCAGTCTAACCTAGGCCAATTGTGTATCGGACGTTGACGCAAGGTGCTCTATCTGTGGTCTGAAGTAGGCTATTACAGTCATTCATTTCTGGGAAGGGGAGCTTTATCAACTATTTTCTAGTATACAGTATTACTATGGACCTGTCCAACCGACATGCATATTTGATGTCACTTTCAAAAGACACAACAGCCTAATGTGAGCCACACAGCATGTACATATGCTAGACAATCTGGACCCTCTCTTTCTAACATTATCTGCCGAAATTGTTGCAACCCCTATTACTAGCCTGTTCAACCTCTCTTTTGTATTGTCTGAGATTCCCAAAGATTGGAAAGCTGCCTCGGTCATCCCCCTCTTCAAAGGGGGAGACACTCTAGACCCAAACTGCTACAGACCTATATCTATCCTACCCTGCCTTTCTAAGGTCTTTGAAAGCCAAGTTAACAAACAGACTACCGACCATTTCGAATCCCACCGTACCTTCTCCGCTATGCAGAACTGGTCATGGGTGCACCTCAGCCACGCTCAAGGTCCTAAACGATATCATAACCGCCATCGATAAGAGACATTACTGTGCAGCCGTATTCATCGACCTGGCCAAGGCTTTCCACTCTGTCAATCACCACATTCTTATTGGTAGACTCAACAGCCTTAGTTTCTCAAATTATTGCTTCGCCTGGTTCACCAACTACTTATCTGATAGAGTTCAGTGTGTCAAATCGGAGGGCCTGTTGTCCGGACCTCTGGCAGTCTCTATGGGGGTGCCACAGGGTTCAATTCTCAGGCCGACTCTCTTCTCTGTATACATCAATGATGTCGCTCTTGCTGCTGGTGATTCTCTGATCCACCTCTACGCAGACGACGCCATTCTGTAAACTTCCGGACCTTTTTTGGACACTGTTAACTAACCTCCAGACGAGCTTCAATGCAATACAATTCTCCTTCCATGGCCTCCAACTGCTCTTAAATGCATGCTCTTCAACCGATCACTGCCCGCACCTGCCTGCCTGTCCAGCATCACTACTCTGGACGGTTCTGACTTAGAATACGTGGACAACTACAAATACCTAGGTGTCTGGTTAGACTGTAAACTCTCCTTCCAGACTCACATGAAGCATCTCCAATCCAAAATTAAATCTAGAATCGGCTTCCTATTTCGCAACAAAGCATCCTTCACTCATGCTGCCAAACATACCCTCGTAAAACTGACCATCCTACCAATCCTCGACTTCGGTGATGTCATTTATAAAATAGCCTCCATCACTCTACTCAACAAATTGGATGCAGTCTATCACAGTGCCATCCGTTTTGTCACCAAAGCCCAATATAATAACCACCACTGCGACCTGTATGCTCTCGTTGGCTGGCCCTCGCTTCATATCCGCCGCCAAACCCACTGGCTCCAGGTCATCTACAAGTCTTTGCTAGGTATAGCCCCGCCTTTTCTCAGCTCATTGGTCACCATAGCAGCACCCACCTGTAGCACGCGCTCCAGCAGGTATATCTCACTGGTCACCACCAAAGCCATTTCCCTCTTTGGCCGCCTTTCCTTCCAGTTCTCTGCTGCCAATGACTGGAACAAACTGCAAAAAATCACTGAAGCTGGAGACTCATATCTCCCTCACTAGCTTTAAGCACCAGCTGTCAGAGCAGCTCACAGATCACAGCACCTGTACATAGCCCATCTGTAAACAGCCCATCCAACTACCCCATCCCCATACTGTATTTATTTATTTATCTTGCTCCTTTGCACCCCAGTATTTCTACTTGCACAGTCATCTTCTGCACATCTATCATTCCAGTGTTTAATTGCTATGTTGTAATTACTTCGGGTAATTATAGACTGTATATAGACTGTATATAGACTTTTTTCTTTTTTCTACTGTATTATTTGTTTGTTTATTCCATGTGTAACTCTGTGTTGTTGTATGTGTCAATCTGCTGTGCTTTATCTTGGCCAGGTCGCAGTTGTAAATGAGAACTTGTTCTCAACTAGCCTACCTGGTTAAATAAAGGTGAAATAAAATGTCAAATAAAAAAATGTAATAGGAGGTTTTACTTGGAAACTGGGATAGATCATGATTTCATATTTAATTGTATTTATTTACATAGCTACATGATGACACTTACAGACATGAGACAATGCCCTCTACATGTTGTGACAGTCAACATCCGCAATGACTAATGATTTTTGTGTTTGAACACACACACACACACACACACACACACACACACACACACACACACACACACACACACACACACACACACACACACACACACACACACACACACACACACACACACACACACACACACACACAGACACACACACACACACACATATTACACGCAACCTGTGAAAATGCCTGAAAGACAGCGGGGCCTGAAAGACAGTGGTTAGCTAATAGATTTACATATTGTGTCTTCCCTGTAAAACATTTTAAAAATCGGACATGTTGGCTTGATTCACAAGATGTGCACCTTTCATCTGGTGTCTTGGACTTGTTAATGTGTGAAAGTTAAATATTTAAAAAAAATATCTTTTGAATTTCGCGCCCTCCACTTGAGCTGGCTGTTGTCATAAGTTTACCGGCGTCGGGCTGCAGCCATAAGAAGTTAAACCATGTGGTGCTATGTAGAATATCAGATGGGGAGGAGGACAGAATGGAACATTGTCTTCTTATGGGAATGTGTCTGTAACTATTCCTAAACCATGTGAAGGGATGGCGTTATTAATGGGGAACCAGTTAGTTATCTCATACAATGTCTGTACGCCAGTCACTCCCTACTTTTCTCATTGGGGGAAAGAGTATGGCTGTGTCTGGAACCATTGTATGTCCCCTCTGAGGTTGCCCTTATCTTGACCTAGTATTTGACCTAAGAGGCTCACTGTCTTCAGTGAGTTTGTCCAGGTTTGGGAGTATCTAGGATTGACAATTGTTATATGCCATTGGATGAGGTAATGTTTTGGTAGACAGTGAAGTACCAAGGATGAGATTAGAACCTTGTTTAGGAGACCAAACTGAACGATAGCTTATAGCGAATGCTGTCTAGCTATGGGATACTCCTCTCTCAAGTAAAAGTCTTTCTTTGTGAAGCAGTTCCTATTATCTGTGGTTTGTCATGTCGACTAGGGGGTGGATTTTTGCTATAAAAGATCTCAGTTGCCATTATGTTGGCCACTCTCAACTATTTAATTAGAGATACTGAAATGTTGAAAGTCAAATGCTATTGCAAAAGCTTAATGATTATTAAAGGTGAAGTTTAAGTATAACTCTGACTGGTGTGTGTGGTTTGCTCTCTCATCATTTGGTAATACAGGAAATTGCCACGACAGTAGTGACGCCTCTAGTACTGAGATGCAGTGCCTTAGACCGCTGTACCACTCGGGAGCCCCAGTTTAGCCGGGCAGTCACCTCTAGGAAGAGTCTTGGTGGTTCCAAACTTCTTCCATTTAAGAATGATGGAGTCTGCTGTGTTCTTGGGAACCTTCAATGCTGCAGACATTTTTTGGTACTCTTCCCAAGATCTGTGCCTAGACACAATACTGTCTCAGAGTTCTACGGACAATTCCTTTGACCTAATGGCCTGGATTTTTCTCTGACATGTACTGTCAACTGTGGGACCTTATATAGACAGGTATGTGCCATTCCAAATCATGTCCAATCAATTGAATTTACCACAGGTGTCACGCCCTGGCCTTAGTGTTCTTTGTTTTCTTTATGTTTTTTAGTCAGGTCAGGGTGTGACATGGGGAATGTATGTGTTTTTGTAGTGTCTAGGGGTGTTGTATGTGTATGGGGGCAGTGTCTAGTGTAGTTGTCTAGTTATGTCTATGGCTGCCTAGATTGGTTCTCAATTAGAGGCAGCTGTGGTTCATTGTCTCTGATTGAGAGCCATATTTAAGGCAGTCATAGGCATTGGGGTTTTGTGGGTAATTGTCTATGTTGAACGTTTGTTGCTTGTCTATGCACTTACGTCATTTAGCTTCACGGTCGTTTGTTGTTTTGTTTAGTTTGTATTCAGTGTTCGTTTTGTGTTTTCCCTTCTCTAAAATAAAAGAGAATGTATTTTGCACACGCTGCGCCTTGGTCCTCTCTCTCACCCATAGACGATCGTGACAACAGGTGGACTCCAATCAAGTTGTAGACACAAAGCAAAGGGTCTGAATACTTACGTAAATAAGTTATTTCTGTTTTTTATTTGTAATAAATTTGCAAACATTTCTAAATACCTGTTTTTGCTTTGTCATTTTGAGGTATTGTGTGTAGATTGTAGATTATGTTTTATTTAATCCATTTTGAAATAAGGCTGTAACGTAACAAAATGTGGAAAAAGTGAAGGGGTCTGAGTACTTTACGAATGCACTGTATATCTTGATTAGATAAGTATTCACCCCCCTGAGTCAATACATGTTAGAATCACATTTGGCAGCGATTACAGCTGTGAGTCTTTCCTGGTAAGTATCTAAGAGCTTTCCACACATGGATTGCACAACATTTTCCCTTTATACTTTTCAAAAATCTTCAAACTCTGTCTGATTGGATGTTGATCATTGCTAGATCACAATTTTCAGGTCTTGCCATAGATTTTCAAGCAGATTTAAGTCAAAACTGTAACTCGGCCACTTCACATGTCTTCTTGGTTTAGTTAAACATTCACTGTCTTCTTGGTTTAGTTAAATTAGGATTGCAAATTACTTTATTAGCATTTTGATCCACTGCAGTGTAGATTTGGCCTTGTGTTTAAGGTTATTGCCCTGCTGAAAGGTGAATTCATCTCTCAGTGTCTGGTGGAAAGCTGACTGAACCAGGTTTTTCTCTAGGATTTTGCCTGTTCTTAGCTCCATTTCATTTCTTTTTTATCCTGAAAAACTCCCCAGTCCTTAAGAATTATAAGCATACCATTAACATGATGCAGCCACCACTATGCTTGAAAATGTGGGGAGTGGGACTCAGTAATGTGTTGTATTGGATTTGCCCCAAACATAACAATTTGTATTCAGGACTAGGGGTTGGAACCGGGTCAGGGAACAGAACCGAAAACCAGAAAATAGCAAACATTTTCAAGGAACAGAAACGGAATCGGGAACGAAAGTGATCCATACTGTTCCGGAACAGAGCTGTTATTTTAAAAGCATGGAAACCGGTAAAAATGTTATTTTACTTTCTATATTTATTTTCTAGTCCCACAAAAAAGATCAACAAAGCGCCTATGCAAAGCCCTCACTCTCTCACTCAGAAACGTATTCCAGTGTCTGCCTGAAAGCTGAAAATCTTTGCCATTGTTTGTGAGTGTTTAGGCACCTGTCCCTCCAAAGCATAGGTTACGTTAGAAGCGTGAGAAGATAGGGAGAGATTTTTTATTAGCTAGAAAAGAATGGATTCACTTTTTCAATGCTAGTTAAGGATACTATAGGCCTAGTTATCACATTTCAAGTTGGATTTATTAACTACAAAAAGGTAAGACGTGTTTCTAATTCTGGTGCCGCTCTGCACACACAAGCTTGATAGCGTGATAGCTCAAGCTGGTTAGCTAGCTAGCTCAAAGGACATTCAAAGTTCCTTCATAGAAATCAAATCAAATTTTATTTGTCACATACACATGGTTAGCAGATGTTAATGCGAGTGTAGCGAAATGCTTGTGCTTCTAGTTCCGACAATGCAGTAATAACCAACAAGTAATCTAACCTAACAATTCCACAACTACTACCTTATACACACAAGTGTAAGGGATAAAGAATATGTACATAAAGATATATGAATGAGTGATGGTACAGAACGGCATAGGCAAGATGCAGTAGATGGTATAGTGTACAGTCTATATTTATGAGATGAGTAATGTAGGGTATGTAAACATAAAGTGGCATAGTTTAAAGTGGCTAGTGATACATGTATTACATAAAGATGGCAAGATGCAGTAGAGGATATACAGTACAGTATATACATATACATATGAGATGAGTAATGTAGGGTATGTAAACATTATATTAAGTGGCATTGTTTAAAGTGGCTAGTGATACATTTTTACATAATTTCCATCAATTTCCATTATTAAAGTGGCTGGAGTTGAGTCAGTATGTTGGCAGCGGCCACTAAATGTTAGTGGTGGCTGTTTAACAGTCTGATGGCCTTGAGATAGAAGTTGTTTTTCAGTCTCTCGGTCCCTGCTTTGATGCACCTGTACTGACCTCGCCTTCTGGATGATAGCGGGGTGAACAGGCAGTGGCTCGGGTGGTTGTTGGCCTTGATGATCTTTATGGCCTTCCTGTGACATCGGGTGGTGTAGGTGTCCTGGAGGCGCTGCTGCGCCTTCACAACGCTGTCTGTGTGGGTGGACCAATTCAGTTTGTCCGTGATGTGTACACCGAGGAACTTAAAACTTTCCACCTTCTCCACTACTGTCCCGTTGATGTGGATAGGGGGGTGCTCCCTCTGCTGTTTCCTGAAGTCCACAATCATCTCCTTTGTTTTGTTGACATTGAGTGTGAGGTTATTTTCCTGACACCACACTCCGAGGGCCCTCACCTCCTCCCTGTAGGCCGTCTCATCGTTGTTGGTAATCAAGCCTACCACTGTAGTGTCGTCCGCAAACTTGATGATTGAGTTGGAGGCGTGCATGGCCACGCAGTCGTGGGTTAACAGGGAGTACATGAGAGGGCTCAGAACGCACCCTTGTGGGGCCCCAGGGTTGAGGATCAGCGGGGTGGAGATGTTGTTACCTACCCTCACCACCTGGGGGCGGCCCGTCAGGAAGTCCAGGACCCAGTTGCACAGGGCGGGGTCGAGACCCAGGGTCTCGAGCTTGATGACGAGTTTGGAGGGTACTATGGTGTTAAATGCTGAGCTGTAGTCGATGAACAGCATTCTCACATAGGTATTCCTCTTGTCCAGATGGGTTAGGGCAGTGTGCAGTGTGGTTGCGATTGCGTCGTCTGTGGACCTATTGGGTCGGTAAGCAAATTGGAGTGGGTCTAGGGTGTCAGGTAGGGTGGAGGTGATATGGTCCTTGACTAGTCTCTCAAAGCACTTCAATGATGACGGAAGTGAGTGCTACGGGGCGGTAGTCGTTTAGCTCAGTTACCTTAGCTTTCTTGGGAACAGGAACAATGGTGGCCCTCTTGAAGCATGTGGGAACAGCAGACTGGGATAAGGATTGATTGAATATGTCCTTAAACACACCAGCCAGCTGGTCTGCGCATGCTCTGAGGACGCGGCTGGGAATGCCGTCTGGGCCTGCAGCCTTGCGAGGGTTAACACGTTTAAATGTTTTACTCACCTCAGCTAAAGTGAAGGAGAGCCCGCAGGTTTTGGTAGCAGGCCGTGTCAGTGGCACTGTATTGTCCTCAAAGCGAGCAAAAAAGTTATTTAGTCTGTCTGGGAGCAAGACATCCTGGTCCGCGACGGGGCTGGTTTTCTTTTTGTAATCCGTGATTGACTGTAGACCCTGCCACATACCTCTGTTATGTCTGAGCTGTTGAATTGCGACTCTACTTTGTCTCTATACTGGGACTTAGCTTGTTTGATTGCCTTGCGGAGGGAACAGCTACACTGTTTGTATTCGGTCATGTTTCCGGTCACCTTGCCCTGGTTAAAAGCAGTGGTTCGCGCCTTCAGTTTCACGCGAATGCTGCCATCAATCCACGGTTTCTGGTTTGGGAATGTTTTAATCGTTGCTGTGGGTACGACATCGTCAATGCACTTTCTAATGAACTCGCTCACCGAATCAGCGTATTCGTCAATGTTGTTGTTGGACGCAATGCGGAACATATCCCAATCCACGTGATCGAAGCAGTCTTGAAGCGTGGAATCAGATTGGTCGGACCAGCGTTGAACAGACCTGAGCGCGGGAGCTTGCTGTTTCATTTTCTGTTTGTAGGCTGGAAGCAACAAAATGGAGTCGTGGTCAGCTTTTCCGAAAGGAGGGCGGGGGAGGGCCTTATATGCGTCGCGGAAGTTAGTATAACAATGATCCAAGGTTTTACCAGCCCTGGTAGCACAATCGATATGCTGATAGAATTTAGGGAGGTTTGTTTTCAGATTAGCCTTGTTAAAATCCCCAGCTACGATGAATGCAGCCTCAGGGTGTGTGGTTTCCAGTTTACAAAGAGTCAGATAAAGTTCGTTCAGGGCCATCGATGTGTCTGCTTGGGGGGGAATATATACGGCTGTAATTATAATCGAAGAGAATTCCCTTGGTAGATAATGCGGTCGACATTTGATTGTGAGGAATTCTAAATCAGGTGAACAGAATGACTTGAGTTCCTGTATGTTGTTATGATCACACCACGTCTCGTTAATCATAAGGCATACACCCCCGCCCCTCTTCTTACCAGAAAGATGTTTGTTTCTGTCGGCGCGATGCGTGAAGAAACCAGCTGGCTGCACCGACTCCGTTAGCGTCTCTCGAGTGAGCCATGTTTCCGTGAAGCAAAGAACGTTACAATCCCTGATGTCTCTCTGGAATGTTACCCTTGCTCGGATTTCATCAACCTTATTGTCAAGAGACTGGACATTGGCGAGTAGTATGCTAGGGAGTGGAGCGCGATGTGCCCGTCTCCGAAGCCTGACCAGGAGACCACTTCGTTTTCCCCTTTTACGGCGTTGTTGTTTAGGGTCGCCGGCTGGGATCAGATCCATTGTATTGGGTGGAAGGCAAAACACAGGATCTGCTTCGGGAGAGTCATATTCCTGGTTGTAACGATGGTGAGTTGACGTTGCTCTTATATTCAGTAGTTCCTCCCGTCTGTATGTAATGAAACCTAAGATTACCTGGGGTACCAATGTAAGGAATAACACATAAAAAAACAAAATACTGCATAGTTTCCTAGGAACGCGAAGCGAGGCGGCCATCTCGGTCGGCGCCGGAAGCCGCTCCTCCTAGGTATAATTTTGTTGACCTAATTTAGTTAATGCATGTCATATAAAGCTGCCTAGTGCTTTAAGCCTGCTCCTCAACCTTCTCTCACTCTCTTTCGTAAAACTTCAGTCACCTCTTGAGCCATAGGCTACACTTGTCTGTCCATCACACATGTAAACAACTAGCTTGCCTGCTCTATCCACACTGATTGGTGACGGAATTTAATTAGCTAAATGTAAAATTTTGTTTTCACAGGTAAAAAAATTGACAGAAAGGAACGATATAAGGCTATAATTTGGGAGGGGGGGGGGGTTGGTTGAACTGGTTCAGATCTTTATTTTGATGTTTGGAACAGTGGAACAGAAAGAAAAAATAAATTAGGTTCCTACTTCTGTTCAGGACAAAAATGTAATTGCTTTGCTACATTTCTTTGGCAGTATTACTTAAGTGCCTTGTTGTAAACAGGATTTATGTTTTGGAATGTTTTTATTCTGTACAGGCTTCCTTCTTCTCACTCTGTCAATTAGGTTAGTATTGTGGAGTAACTACAATGTTGTTGATCCTTCCTCAGTTTTCTCCTATCACAGCCATTAAATTCTGTAACTGTTTTAAAGTCACCATTGGCCTCATGGCGAAATCCCTGAGCAGTTTCCTTCCTCTCCGGCAACTGAGTTAGGAAGGACATCTGTATCTTTGTAGTGACTGGGTGTATTGATACACCATTCAATGTGTAATTAATAACTTCTCCATGCTCAAAGAGATAGTCAATGTATTATTATTTTTTACCCATCTACCAATAGGTGCCCTTCTTTGCGAGGCATGGGAATACCTCCCTGATCTTTGTGGTTGAATCTGTGTTTGAAATTCACTGCTCGACTGAGGGACCTTACAGATAATTCTATGTGTGGGGTACAGAGATGAGGTATTATGTGACTTGTTAAGCACATTTTTACTCCTGAACTTATTTCGGTTTGCCATAACAAAGGGGTTAAATACTAACTGACTCAAGACATTTCAGCTTTTCATTTTAAATTCAGGCTGTTACACAAAAGGAGGAAAAAGTCAAGGGGTGTGAATACTTTCTAAAGACATTGTAGATGCCCTTTTTTCAATTATTGAATTGGAATTTCAGATTACTTCCTGAAATGACTGACTTCAAGTGAAATTGACCGCAACCCTTGCATACACACGCAGAAACGCACACAGAGTAAACACACACTCACTCACCTCTTGCCCTCTGGTGTGAGGAGGTGCTTCAACCATTCATAGGTCATGAAATACATCCCACTGGCTGGCACGTCTGAGAAACAAAGTCGGACTGTCAGAATCACTGGCACAAAGTCAGTTGTCTAATAACACAATCACTACTGAACAAACATATCTAGCTTTTAGATAAAGAGTTGGATATTAGAGACAGGGGTATATGATATATAGTCAATCAGTCAGTCAGTAGAGTTAGATATTAGAGATGGGTATAGGATATATATTCAGTCAGTCAGTAAAGTTAGATATTAGAGACAGGGGTATAGGATGTATAGTCAATCAGTCAATCAGTAGAGTTAGATATTAGAGACGGGTATAGGATATAAGGTGACTCAGTCTGTCAGCAAAGTTAGATATTAGAGACAGGGGTATAGTGTATACTGTATATTCAGTCAGTTAGTCAGTAGAGTTAGATATCAGATACAAGGGTATAGGATATATTGTATATTCAGTCAGTTAGTCAGTAGTTAGATATCAGAGACAAGGGTATAGGATATATATTCAATCTGTCAGGAAGTACCTCTCATGAGGGTGAGAGCAGTGCCTCTGTAGATTCCCCTCTCTTTGTACAGCTGCTTCACACAGTTCATGGGCCCAGCATACTTCAGCTCCCCTCTGGCAGCCTGGATCTATTGTGGTGGAGAAATCAGAATTAGCTAAGTAACATAGATAATAATGAAGATGTCTTATCTGCTGAATATGCTTATTTGATTGAACTGTTGAAACTCTTGTTATTAGAATGTCTCCTTTCGGACTCTGGTGTTGGCAGCTGCACTTCCTCCCTCAAATGGGCCTGAGTCACCTTGGGTCCAGAGAGGGGAGAAGTCGGGCTTGTCTATCACATGTCACTGTTGCTATGCAGAATATCAGCAAGGACATGGCAAAGGAGGTCAGAAGGAAACATTGTTTCCATATGTGAACTATGTGTATTTATTGCAAACCATGTGAAGGGATGGCGTGAGTAGTGGGGAACCAATCACTTGTCTCCACAGTGTCTATGCGTCAGTCATCTCCTCCTAAGGGGAGATTGTTCTCTCCCCTAGTTCAAGGTGGAAACTAAGTAACAATAAATGTCCTAAGTTCTTAGTACTGAACAAAACAACAAGTTCTTTATATTTGGGGCCTAAGGTCTGGCACAGGATGTGTGGGGTTAGTGTTTGGAACGATTGTACGTCATCTCTGCGGTTGCACCTATCCTGACCTATCCTGAGATAGTATATAACCCAGAGGCTCATTCCACTCAGGGAGCACTCACTCCATTAATTTGTGTTTGATGTGACCTGCTCCCTTATTAATTAGTGAATGAAGATTTAGTTTCAGAGTAACTCTGACTTGTGTGATAAGTTTGTCTCTCCTCATTTGATAGTATTTAAAATATCCACCACATCACGTTACATAATCAACTGGGTTCAAACCCCGGGTCATCTGCATGCCACAAGACCGTGTCAGCCTGCTGAGCTAAAACCTAGGTACTAACCCAGGAAGCAAGCACAAGTCTTCAGGACTCAGGGAAGGTTTTGAATCACGTGAGCGTGGTTCACTGAACCATCTCCATTAACCTAAGCCTGTTATCCTAAACCCAGTTAACTTAAGCCTGTTATCCTAAACCCAGTTAACTTAAGCCTGTTATCCTAAACCCAGTTAACTTAAGCCTGTTATCCTAAACCCAGTTAACTTAAGCCTCTTAGCCTAAACCCAGTTAACTTAAGCCTGTTACCCAAAACCCAGTTAACTTAAGCCTGTTAGCCTAAATCCAGTTAACTTTAGCCTGTTACCCAAAACCCAGTTAACTTTAGCCTGTTACCCAAAACCCAGTTAACTTAAGCCTGTTAGCCTAAATCCAGTTAACTTTAGCCTGTTACCCAAAACCCAGTTAACTTAAGCCTGTTATCCTAAACCCAGTTAACTTAAGCCTCTTAGCCTAAACCCAGTTAACTTAAGCCTGTTACCCAAAACCCAGTTAACTTAAGCCTGTTAGCCTAAATCCAGTTAACTTTAGCCTGTTACCCAAAACCCAGTTAACTTTAGCCTGTTACCCAAAACCCAGTTAACTTAAGCCTGTTAGCCTAAATCCAGTTAACCTTAGCCTGTTACCCAAAACCCAGTTAACTTAAGCCTGTTATCCTAAACCCAGTTAACTTAAGCCTGTTATCCTAAACCCAGTTAACTTAAGCCTGTTAGCCTAAACCCAGTTAACTTTAGCCTGTTACCCAAAACCCAGTTAACTTAAGCCTCTTAGCCTAAACCCAGTTAACTTAAGCCTGTTACCCAAAACCCAGTTAACTTAAGCCTGTTAGCCTAAATCCAGTTAACTTTAGCCTGTTACCCAAAACCCAGTTAACTTAAGCCTGTTAGCCTAAACCCAGTTAACTTTAGCCTGTTACCCAAAACCCAGTTAACTTAAGCCTGTTAACCTAAACCCAGTTAACTTTAGCCTGTTATCCTAAACCCAGTTAACTTAAGCCTGTTATCCTAAACCCAGTTAACTTAAGCCTGTTATCCTAAACCCAGTTAACTTAAGCCTCTTAGCCTAAACCCAGTTAACTTAAGCCTGTTACCCAAAACCCAGTTAACTTAAGCCTGTTAGCCTAAATCCAGTTAACTTTAGCCTGTTACCCAAAACCCAGTTAACTTAAGCCTGTTAGCCTAAACCCAGTTAACTTTAGCCTGTTACCCAAAACCCAGTTAACTTAAGCCTGTTATCCTAAACCCAGTTAACTTAAGCCTCTTAGCCTAAACCCAGTTAACTTAAGCCTGTTACCCAAAACCCAGTTAACTTAAGCCTGTTAGCCTAAATCCAGTTAACTTTAGCCTGTTACCCAAAACCCAGTTAACTTAAGCCTGTTAGCCTAAACCCAGTTAACTTTAGCCTGTTACCCAAAACCCAGTTAACTTAAGCCTGTTAGCCTAAACCCAGTTAACTTAAGCCTGTTACCCAAAACCCAGTTAACTTAAGCCTGTTAGCCTAAATCCAGTTAACTTTAGCCTGTTACCCAAAACCCAGTTAACTTAAGCCTGTTAGCCTAAACCCAGTTAACTTTAGCCTGTTACCCAAAACCCAGTTAACTTAAGCCTGTTAACCTAAACCCAGTTAACTTTAGCCTGTTACCCAAAACCCAGTTAACTTAAGCCTGTTATCCTAAGCCCAGTTAACTTAAGCCTGTTAACCTAAACCCAGATAACATAAACCTGTTAACTGAAACCCAGTTCTGTGTGGTCTTACTGTAGGTGTTTCTCACCTGTAGGAGACACTTGATGCGTTCTCCAGGGGCCATGATGGCTGTGGTGAACACGCCTGACAGCATCCCGGCAGCAAACAGCTGTGGATACCTGAGAAGGACAGCAGATGGTTATGCACAACACAAACAAGCGCACACACATAAACATATGCATACACACACACACACACACAAACACACACACACACACAACCATGCCTGTGCACACAAACTCTTTCAACATAAAAATGGGTGAAGACACTACTATGGAACGATCACCTACAGTTGAAGTCGGAAGTTTACATACACTTAGGTTGGAGTCATTAAAACTCCTTTTTCAACCACTCCACAAATGTCTTGTTCACAAGTCACACAAGTCATTTTCCAACAATTGTTTAAGGACAGATTATTTCACTTATAATTCACTGTATCACAATTCCAGTGGGTCAGAAGATTACATACCCTAAGTTGACTGTGCCTTTAAACAGCTTGGAAAATTCCAGAAAATGATGCTTTGGCTTTAGAAGCTTCTGATAGGCTAATTGACATCATTTGAGTCAATTGGAGGTGTACATGTGGATGTATTTCAAGGCCTACCTTCAAACTCAGTGCCTCTTTGATTGACATCATAGGAAAATCAAAAGAAATCAGCCAAGACCTCAGAAAAAAAATGTAGACCTCCACAGGTCTGGTTCATCCTTGGGAGCAATTTCCAAATGCCTGAAGGTACCAAGTTCATATGTACAAATAATAGTATGCAAGTATAAACACCATGGGACCACGCAGCCGTCATACCGCTCAGGAAGGAGGCACGTTCTGTCTCCTAGAGATTAACGTATTTTGGTGCGAAAAGTGCAAATCAATCCCAAAACAAAAGCAAAGGACCTTGTGAAGATGCTGGAGGAAACAGGTACAAAGGTATCTATATCCACAGTAAAACGAGTCCTATATCGACATAACCTGAAATGCCGCTCAGCAAGGAAGAAGCCACTGCTCCAAAACCGTCATAAAAAAGCCAGACTACGGTTAGCAACTGCACATGGGGACAAAGATCGTACTTTTTGGAGAAATGTTCTCTGTTCTGATGAAACAAAAATAGAACTGTTTGGCCATAATGACCATCGTTATATTTGGCGGAAAAAGGGGGAGGCTTGCAAGCCGGAGAACACTATCCCAACCGTGAAGCACGGGGGTGGCAGCATCATGTTGTGGGGGTGCTTTGCTGCAGGCGGGACTGGTGCACTTCACAAAATAGATGGCATCATGAGGTAGGAAAATTATGTGGATATATTGAAGCAACATCTCAAGACATCAGTCTGGAAGTTAAAGCTTGGTCGCAAATGGGTCTTCCAAATGGACAATAACCCTAAGCATACTTCCAAAGTTGTGGCAAAATGGCTTAAGGACAACAAAGTCAAGGTATTGGAGTGGCCATCACAAAGCCCTGACCTCAATCCTTCAGAACATTTGTGGGCAGAACTGAAAAAGCGTGTGCGAGCAAGAAGGCCTACAAACCTGACTCAATTACACCAGCTCTGTCAGGAGGAATGGGCCAAAATTCACCCTACTTATCGTGCAAAGCTTGGGGAAGGCTACCCGAAATGTTTAACCCAAGTTAAACAATTTAAAGGCAATGCTACCAAATACTAATTGAGTATATGTAAACTTCTGACCCACTGGGAATGTGATGAAAGAAATAAAAGCTGAAATAAATCATTCTCTCTACTATTATTCTGACATTTCACATTCTTAAAATAAAGTGGTGATCCTAACTTACGTAAACCAGGGAATTTTTATTAGGACTAAATGTCAGGAATTGTGAAAACTGAGTTTAAATGTATTTGGCTAAGGTATATGTAAACTTCCGACTTCAACTGTACGTAAGGACTTGGACTGGGGTTTTCTGTTGTAGTTTCTTGCCCAGGCCAAAGCCAAAGAAGCAGACAGCGAACATGGGTGTGACTCCAATGATAGGGGCCGTCATGCCTTTATACAGGCCTTTGAATCCCTGTAATAGAGAAAATTAGAGAAAGAGGAATGAATAAAAGAGACAGCAAAGAGAGTTGAACAAAACAAACACATTCAACACCAGAAAGCGATAGGCTACTACTACCCACCTCTTTGGCAAGGGTCTGCTTAAAACAATCAAAGGTGCCTCTATACAGGGGGCTCTCACCAGGGCTGGGCACAGGCATGGTCTGAATACGCACCTAAGAGAGAGGAGGATATGTACACACTCATCATATAGGCCTACACACATGATATACTTCTGTATAGAGGAACATGTATTTCTTATTTCCTATATGTGGCTCAGGTGATATACAGTCGTGGCCAAAAGTTTTGAGAATGACACAAATATTAATTTTCACAAAGTCTGCTGCCTCAGTTTGTATGATGGCAATTTGCATATACTCCAGAATGTTATGAAGAGTGATCAGATGAATTGCAATTAATTGCAAAGTCCCTCTTTGCCATGCAAATGAACTGAATCCCCCAAAAACATTTCCACTGCATTTCAGCCCTGCCACAAAAGGACCAGCTGACATCATGTCAGTAATTCTCTCGTTAACACAGGTGTGAGTGTTGACGAGGACAAGGCTGGAGATCACTCTGTCATGCTGATTGAGTTCGAATAACAGACTGGAAGCTTCAAAAGGAGGGTGGTGCTTGGAATCATTGTTCTTCCTCTGTCAACCATGGTTACCTGCAAGGAAACACGTGTCGTCATCATTGCTTTGCACAAAAAGGGCTTCACAGGCAAGGATATTGCTGCCAGTAAGATCGGATCATCAAGAACTTCAAGGAGAGCGGTTCAATTGTCGTGAAGAAGGCTTCAGGGCGCCCAAGAAAGTCCAGCAATCGCCAGGGCCGTCTCCTAAAGTTGATTCAGCTGCGGGATCGGTGCACCACCAGTACAGAGCTTGCTCAGGAATGGCAGCAGGTAGGTGTGAGTGCATCTGCACGCACAGTGAGGCGAAGACTTTTGGAGTATGGTCTGGTGTCAAGAAGGGCAGCAAAGAAGCCACTTCTCTCCAGGAAAAACATCAGGGACAGACTGATATTCTGCAAAAGGTTCCTTGGATTGGACTGCTGAGGACTGGGGTAAAGTAATTTTCTCTGATGAATCCCCTTTCCGATTGTTTGGGGCATCCGGAAAAAAGCTTGTCCGGAGAAGACAAGGTGAGTGCTACCATCAGTCCTGTGTCATGCCAACAGTAAAGCATCATGAGACCATTCATGTGTGGGGTTGCTTCTCAGCCAAGGGAGTGGGCTCACTCACAATTTTGCCTAAGAACACAGCCATGAATAAAGAATGGTACCAAAACAAGAGCAACTTCTCCCAACAATCCAGGAACAGTTTGGTGACAACCAATGTCTTTTCCAGCATGATGGAGCACATTGCCATAAGGCAAAAGTGATAACTAAGTGGCTCGGGGAACAAAAGATCGATATTTTGGGTCCATGGCCAGGAAACTCCCCAGACCTTAATCCCATTGAGAACTTGTGGTCAATCCTCAAGAGGCGGGTGGACAAACAAAAACCCACAAATTCTGACAAACTCCAAGCATTTATTATGCAAGAATGGGCTGCCATCAGTCAGGATGTGGCCCAGGAGTTACTTGACAGCATGCCAGGGCGGATTGCAGAGTTCTTGAAAAAGAAGGGTAAACACTGCAAATATTGACTCTTTGCATCAACTTCATGTAATTGTCAATAAAAGCCTTTGACACTTATGAAATGCTTGTAATTATACTTTAATATTCCATAGTAACATCTGACAAAAATACCTAAAGACACTGAAGCAGCAAACTTTGTGAAATTAATATTTGTGTAATTCTCAAAACTTTTGGCCATGAGTGTACATCTGCAATAACTGGCCACTGTCATAGGCTTAATGTAGTGCAGTATGACAGAAATTGCCATATACAGGTAACTAACAAAATAACCAACATAAAGTGTCTTAATAGAGCATTGGGTCACCAAGAGCCAGAACAGCTTCAATGTACCTTGGCATAGATTATACAAGTGTCTGGAACTATAATGGAGGGATGCGATGTCACGAATCCCGCCGAAGATGGTGCCTCTTCCTGTTCGGTCGGCGCTCGGCGGTCGTCGTCGCCGGCCTACTAGCTGCCACCGAACCCCTTTTCTATTTCATTTAGTTGTGTCTGATTTGTTGCACCTGTTTCGTGTTTAGGTTTGGTTGTGGGCTATTTAAACCCAGTAGGCCCGCCGGCTTTTGTGCGGGCTTGTTTTTCTGTTTGTGGTGTTTGATTATTCTTGTGGTTTCTTTTCCTGATCAGTTTCGTCCTGTTTGTTGGACTGGGACTTTACGCGCCCTTGTGTGTGTGGCGTGACCGTCTCTCTGGTTGTGTTGGAATATTAAAGATCCATATCTTTTGAACCCTGCTCTCTGCGCCTGACTCCTGCACTCACTACTTATTGAAGCCGTGACATACGACACCTCTTCCACAAGAAATTCCATATTTTGGTATTTTGTAGATGGTGGTGGTGGGAAACGCTGTCTGAGGCGCCGCTCCAGAATCTCTGATGAGTGATCAATTGGGTTGAGATCTGGTGGCTGAGACGGCTATGGAATATGGTTTAAATCGTTTTCATGCTCATCGAACCATTCAGTGACCACTGGTGCCCTGTGGATGGGGGTATTGTATTCCTATGGGGGCATAGCCATGGTAGCCAAAATAATGGCCTGCCAAGCATTTTATACAATACACCTGTGTGGTTGCACCTGTTTTCAATATACTTTGTACCCCTTACTTACTCACGTGTTTCCATTATTTTGGTAGTTACCTGTAGGTCAAACATCCCCCCTACCCCACCACCAGCAAACGATGAACTGAAAACTCAAAAGAGTCATGATGTTGTCCCCACAGTGACTGTAAGTACATACTCCAACCAGAAGTCATGGATTACAGGTAACATTAGCACTGAGCTAAAGGGTAGAGCTGCCGCTTTCAAGGAGCGGGACTCTAACCCGGAAGCTTATAAGAAATCCCGCTATGCCCTCCGACGAACCGTCAAACAGGCAAAGCGTCAATACAGGAGTAAGACTGAATCATACTACACCGGCTCCGACGCTCATCGGATGTGGCAGGGCTTGCAAACTAATACAGACTACAAAGGGAAGCACAGCCGAGAGCTGCCCAGTGACACAAGCCTACCAGACGAGCTAAATTAGTTATATGCTTACTTCGAGGCAAGTAACACTGAAACATGCATGAGAGCATCAGCAGTTCCGGACAACTGTATGATCATGCTCTCCGCAGCCGATGTGAGTAAGACCTTGAAACAGGTCAACATTCACAAGGCCGCAGGGCCAGATGGATTACCAGGTCGTGTACTTCGAGCATGCGCTGACCAACTGGTAAGTGCCTTCACTGACAGTTTCAAGCTCTCCCTGTCTGAGTCTGTAATACCAACATGTTTCAAGCAGACCACCATAGTCCCTGTGCCCAAGAACACTAAGGTAACCTGCCTAAATGACTACCAACCTGTAGCACTGACATCTGTAGCCATGAAGTGCTTTCAAAGGCTGGTCATGGTTCACATCAACACCATTATCCCAGAAACCCTAGACCCACTCCAATTTGTATACCGCCCTAACAGATCCACAGATGATGCAATCTCTATTGTACTCCACACTGCCCTTTCCCACATGGACAAAAGGAGCACCTATGTGAGAATGCTATTCATAGACTACAACTCAGCGTTCAACACCATAGTGCCCTCAAAGCTCACCACTAAGCTAAGGACCCTGGGACTAAACACCTCCCTCTGCAACTGGATCCTGGACTTCCTGACGGGCCAACCCCCAGGTGATAAGGGTAGGTAACAACACGTCCACCACGCTGATCCTCAACACGGGGGCCCCTCTCGGATGCGTGCCCAAGCCCCTCCTGTACTCCCTGTTCACTCATGACTGCACGGCCAGGCACGACTCCAACACCATCATTAAGTTTGCCGATGACACAACAGTGGTAGGCCTGATCACCGACAACGACGAGACAGCCTGTAGGGAGGGGGTCAGAGATCTGGCCGTGTGGTGCCAGGACAACAACCTCTTCCTCAACGTGATCAAGACAAAGGATATGATTGTGAAAATGGAGGATCGAGCATGCCCCCATTCTCATCGACGGGGCTGTAGTGGAGCAGGTTGAGAGCTTCAAGTTCCTTGGTGTCCACATAACCAACAAACTAACATGGTCCAAGCACACCAAGACTGTCGTGAAGAGGGCACAACAAAACCTATTCCCCCTCAGGAGACTGAAAATATTTGGCATGGGTCCTCAGATCCGCAAAAGGTTCTACAGCTGCCCCCTCGAGAGCATCCTGACTGGTTGCATCACTGGCCTGGTATGGCAACTGCTCTGCCTCCAACCGCAAGGCACTACAGAGGGTAGTGCGTACAGCCCAGTACATCACTGGGGCAAAGCTTTCTGCCATCCAGGACCTCTACAGCAGGCGGTGTCACAGGAAGGCCCTAAAAATTGTCAAAGACTCCAGCCACCCTAGTCGGAGACTGTTCTCTCTGCTGCCGCATGGCAAGCGGTACCGGAGCTCCAAGTCTAGGTCCAAGAGGCTTCTCAACAGCTTCTACCCCCAAGCCATAAGACTCCTGAACATCTAATCAAATGGCTACCCAGACAATTTCCATTGCCCCCCCTTTTACACTGCTGCTACTCTCTGTTATTATCTATGCATAATCACTTTAATAACTCTACCTACATGTACATAATACCTCAATTACCTCAGCTAACCGGTGCCCCTGCACATTGACTCTGTACCGGTACTGTATATAGCCTCGCTGTATATAGCCTCCCTGTATATAGCCTCGTTATTGTTATTTTACTGCTGCTCTTTAATTATTTGTTACTTTTATTTCTTATTATTTTATTTTTATTATAAAAAAAATTAACTGCATGATTGGTTAGGGCTTGTACGTAAGCATTTCATACACTTGTTGTATTCGGCACTTGACAAATAAAATTGTATTTTATTTTACAAGCCTCTCGTTCACATGTCCTTCACAATAGGGGGCTTATTCGAGCTGTCATTTGTGACTGAGACATGTAAAAGTGTGCCTTAAAAAATGTAGCTTACATTTGTTGATTGCTAGGCATACATATAAGATTATGTCTTGATACATTTGAAACAAGGTCTAGTTGTGGCAGCAACCAGACTAGACTGTAAGCGACCCTCTGCGGAATGTATTGCTTGACTGCCTGAGAGTGTTATGCAAAATATCGTTTGCAAATTGCTTCCACCCCAAACGGCTTGATCTTGAGTTCGAGTTTGTTGAACAGAGCTTTGTCCATCATGACATTGAATAATCAATTCATTGCATCCATTCTTGTATTTTTGTTCTCTATGCTGCCTGCAGTATGATATATTTTCCCTCACGCACATGATAGACAGTTGCTGGTTGGAGCATGTCTTTGGAGTCGCTGAGCCGGAGAAGCGCGTATTAAAACCCCCTGCTGGAGGTCATTTTGCAGGGCTCTGGCAGTGCACCTCCTTGCACTAAGGCGGAGGTACCGGTCCTGCTGCTGGGTTGTTGCCCTCCACGGCCTCCTCCACGTCTCCTGATGTACTGGCCTGTCTCCTGGTAGCGCCTGCATGCTCTGGACCCTACGCTGACAGACACAGCAAACCTTTTTGCCACAGTTCGCATTGATGTGCCATCCTGAATGAACTGCACTACCTGAGCCACTTGTGTGGGTTGTAGACTCCGTCTCATGCTACCACTAGAGTGAGAGCACCGCCAGCATTCAAAAGTGACCAAAACATCAGCCAGGAACGGGTTGGGGATTGTTGAGCTGCCTCTGATAGCCAGGCGGAGAGCGAAGAGGAGCAGCTTGAACGAGACAATCCGCGGAGGACAAGCTGAAGAAAGAACTCAGGCCAGTCAGAGAAACACAATCTACTCACACGCTCACATACAGATTCATGCATACACACTGTCCCTCTCTCCCCTTACCTTACCATGACCTCTATTTCTTACATCCCTCAGAGAAAGGACCATTTTCGGGGTATTGCTTTGTGCACTGACTTTACTCAACTCATCAGTTGATTTAGCCCAAATCCTAACCACATCAGTTTTTGACAACAGGCTGCATACATTAAAGTGAAACATACCAAAACCAGATCTAGATTTAAAATCAGAGGGTGTTTTGAGACATTGCATATCAGGGCCAGGGTTAGGTTGCACATTACCTGATATCAACAAAAGAAGAATAACTAGGCACTGTCTTATTTTGCACACTTTGTACAAAATAATAATATGCAGTACTACAGGATATTTCTTAACGTAGCTCTTTATTAGCTAGCTATAACTGGCATGTTCACGTATCGCCAACCAGGATCAAACTGACCATGACCTAACCATTTGGGTGGTCTTAACCAATCATAGCACAGTATGATATGGCGGTAAAATGCATCCAATTACAATTCAGTATGTTTACACATATGAATATTACAGGCACCTGTTTAATAGCCTTGCACGGCTTCTCTTTTTAAAGAGAATTCTACAAGTGAGTTTCCAGACAATACAAAACAGTCATTTAAAACCATTAGACTTTGGTTGTGACACAAGTTCCTACTGTTCACGCCATGCCACAAATGCATCGGCACCTGGACGAGTGAAAAAGAGCGAGGTGCCGCAGACAAACCCTTGTGAGTGAACAGCTAAAAGAGTTTTTATATACTAACTCTATTTTATCAATGTACCAATCGGGCTTCAGGAAGAAGCATAATACCAGCAGCCATGAAGGTTTTAAATGATATCACTGAAGCCTTTGACAAAAATCAGCACTGTGTCTCACTTTTTATTGGTCTCTCTAAGGTTTTTGATACAGTTGATCATGCTATACTGAGGCGAGATTGTCGAGTGTAGGTCTTTCAGAGCATGCAGTTGCATAGTTTGCTAACTATCTGTCTGATAGAACTCAGTGCACTCAATTTGATGGGCTCATGTCTGTTAAATTGTCTGTCTGTAATGGAGTGCCCCAGGGCTCTGTACTCGGTCCCCTCTTATTCACTATTTATATAAATAATTTAGACAAAAATTAGCAAAATGCGCAACTTCACTTTTATGCTGATGATACTGTTATTTATTGTTGTGCCTCGTCTCTCACAAAAGCTTTACAAAACTTGCAAACTGCTTTTTATACTGTTCAACATACCTTGTGTCAATTGAAGCTTATCCTCAATACTGACAAAACTAAACTAATGGTGTTTTCTAAAGCAAGAAATAGATCTCTGAACCTTTCACCTATTACTACCTGTCAGGGAAATGAGATTGAGACTGTAACCTCTCATTTAAATTGCAATTTCAACAACTTACAAAAGAATTTAAGCTTGAAGTTGGGATTATATTTTAGTAATAAGGCCTGTTTTTTTTAAGCCAAAGGGAGGCTAGTATCAGCTACATTTATGCCTTTACTAGACTATGGGGATATTTTATAAATGAATGCTTCTGCTCAGTGTTTGAGATCAATTGACACCCTTTACCATGGCGCATTGAGATTTATTTTAAACTGCAAAACCCTTTCGCACCACTGCACTTTATATACAAGGGTTGGTCACTCGTAGGCTCAGTCACTGGTATACTTCTATTTACAAAGCCATTTTGTCTTCACTACCATTTTATTTGGACATTTTTATTGTTCATAAATGTGGTGGGTACTCTCTTCATTCGCAGGACTTTATCCTGCCAACTGTTCCAAATGTCCGAACTGAATTTGGTAAAAGGGCTTTTATGTACTCTGCTCCATTGTACTCCGGCCTTCTCTAGTCACTCGTAGGCTCAGTCACTGGTATACTTCTATTTACAAAGCCATTTTGTCTTCACTACCATTTTATTTGGGCATTTTTATTGTTCATAAATGTGGTGGGTACTCTCTTCGTTCGCTGGACTTTATCCTGCCAACTGTTCCAAATGTCCGAACTGAATTTGGTAAAAGGGCTTTTATGTACTCTGCGCCATTGGCTTGGAACACCTTACAAAATACTTTTAAACTGGAAGACCTTATCCCGATTGGTGTTTTTAAATCACTGATGAAGGATTTTGAGATTGATTCCCTGACCTGTCAATGTTTTTAATTTGCTGTTTTATGATTTTGTTATACTCTTGTGAATTCTATGGTTTTTACTAGATTACTTGTAGTTTTTCATGTTGTCTGTCTGTAATTGTGTACTGACTTGGTGCTGCCTATCTTGACCAGGATGCTCTTGAAAAAGAGATTTCAAATCTTAATGAGCCCTTCCTGGTTAAATAAAGGTTAAATGAAAATAAAGAAATAATAATGTACAACATTAACAATGTCTACACTGATCAATTTGTGTTATTTTAATGGACAGCATGCCAATTGCATGCTCCCTGAAAACTTGAGACATCTGTGGCATTGTGTTGTGTGACAAAACTGCACATTTTAGAGTGCCCCTTTACTGTCCCCAGCACAAGGTGCAGCTGTGTAATGATCATGCTGCATAATCAGATTGTTGACATTCCACACCTATCAGGTGTATGGATTATCTTGGCAAAGGAGAAATGCCACCAATAGGGATTTAAAAAAAATTATGCACAACATTTTAGAGAAATTTCTGGAATCTTTTATCCCAGGTCATGAAACATGGGACCAACACTTTACATATTGCATTTATATATTTTGTTCAGTATAGTATCATATAACAGACGGTTACTTAAGTCCAAAGCGAAGTGTTGGTCTTGGTGGATGGGTGGGCGTATAACGCAAGCTCTAGCAACCCCAAAGGTTGTGAGTTCAAATCTTCTCATGGACAACTTTAGCTCATTAGCAACTTGTACAGTACTAACAACTATTGTATATACTTTGTAACAACTTAGCATGTTAACTAACCCTTTGACCTAACTCCTAAACGTAACCCTAACCCCTAGCCTAGTTAGCCAGTCAGCTAATATCATGTATTTTGCAAATACGTAACATATAGTACATTATGTAAATTTGTAACTGGTAATTCTTAACATATCATACGAAATGGGTGATGGACATTCACAAATTAATACAAAACATACGAAATGCCCTGACACCAGGTTGGCCAGCAGGTCAAACTAACGACTAAAATGAAGGAGTCACTCGGAAAAAACGAATCATGACTCTCGTGTCAGTAAAACGTCGCTCAAAATAAACGATTCGTTCGCAAACTGCACAGTACTACAGCTCAGTGAAGCGCTCATTATGTAAACTGACAGTCCCTGTCATAAGTTCTATGAAATTTAAAGAACAAGGAAACTAACATCCAGTAACCAATTATACATCTCTAAAGATACATTTGTATATTACTTTGCTAGGAATGCAGCCTGCAGCAGAGACGAATGAAAGTTAGGCTCGCGAGGCAAGATATTAGCAGCTAGCTACTTTGTTATTAACTTAAGACAGCTAGATGAGCAATGAGTAACTTTGCAAGAAATAATTACTTTTGTGGTATCAAGTGGATGTCTAGCGAAGACCAAGCAGACACCACCAAAGCCCCCAGCGAAGAAGTTCTTCCCTGGGTTTATTGCCTGGTATTTAGACATGGTTTCTGTTCAAGAAAAGACAGCTAGCTAACAAGAAAATAAACACAAAATGTTGCGTCTTTACGACCAGCAGCTATTTGGGGGAAGCTAACCGGTCCCTATGTCACCACTATCGGTTCAAATGAGAGGTAGATATATTTTCTTGACATCCACCGTCGTGTTTTATCCAGTACGGACATTTTCAACCAATCCATCAAATTTATTTATAAAGCCCTTCTTAAATCAGCTGATGTCACAAAGTGCTGTACAGAAACCCAGCCTAAAACCCCAAACAGCAAGCAATGCAGGTGTCGAAGCATTTCACCCATATATGTGCCCGGACCGAGTAAATGATTACACATTTGCTTTGGTCCCTCTTAAATTTAGAGTTCTACCATAAACTCTCCATATTATTTGTAAACATACACTACAGGAAGAATTTTAATGCAATTCTTGGACATACTTCTACAAATACTATTTCAAATTAAAATACTTGGTTTTGCTAAGGATGCCCCTCCATAAAACAAATATTATTTAAATGCAAAAAGTACAACACACACAAAACTGGACCACCATTCATTGAGATGTTTGTTTATTAGTAGATTATAAACATTAAGAAAATACACTTTCTTACCATCGCCTCTCTCTGAACAACCATTTCAAATATATTTAAATTGGGAAAATAGATCAATTGGTTTTATTACTATAACACAGTGGTGGCTTTAAGGGACAAAATAAGTCCAAAGGACAATGATTAAACAACAGGAAACCATACACATACACCTTCTCACACTTACAAAAATATACACACACCTTACATAGACACTCACAGGCACATGCATAGCTTTATGCATGAACACAGGATAATAAAAACACATATCACAGAGTACACTGGTATATCCCATGTTAAAATAAGTAAACACTAAGTGTGTTAAAGGGTACAGTATATGTGTATCATGATGGCCACTAGAACATTTTGCCACAGAAACACTTCCACTATTAGCTCTAACAGCTGAGTAAAAATAACCTATGATACAAGGGAGAAAAAGCTTTGATAGAGTGGGAGACAGTGACTTAGAGAAGTCATTAAGAGAGTGAGACTTGCCATGTGAAAAAAAATGGATGTGTCCTGCAAAATGGGTGGAAACTAAAATGTCCTTTGTGTCTTGTACAGTGATTCTCAGGGGTACTATAGTAAGGGGTTGAATTATACAGTAGGGGGCAGAGTGGAGTGCAATCTTAAGGACGGGACTGATAACTGAGATAGATTTCGTACCAACATGATCAAGGAAAAGCAATCAATCGCGTTTGGTGACAAGTCACTTAGTTAACCCCAGACTGCAGTTGAAGTAATACTGAACAATCGAAACATATCAATCCCTTATTATTTTGTACTAATAAATAACTACCAGTGGAAACACCATTCCCTTTCACAGAGCCATAACCATATAGGAAGTTAGTCAAGGCTTAGTATGTAGAAGCGACGTGTTACAGCTTGTTGTTACTTGGTACAGCCTTGTTATTACAGTGCTGTTACGTTCCATCTACAGCACAAGCAGCAGAGCAGAGTAGGAGCGGCCTTGTTGGGAAGAATTTAGAGCATGTCATAGGTTAGTCATGCCTAGAGAGGAGGTTACTATAGATAAAGTGTAGGGCAGAAAGCATGGTAACAAGTACTGCTCAGTCAGACAATCACAGCCATAGATATTAAGTGAGGTTCACCACGTAGCAGCATTGCCATTGCAATAAATAGTGAGTTTTAAAACTAACCTCAAAGTCTAGAATGTCTTGTTGAGAAAGGGCTTGTTTTCCAGACACAGATTAAGCATAGTCAATGGAGATTCTCCACTGAGCATGCTTTTTAGTTTAGAGAACTAGGCTTAATCTGTGTTCAGGAAACCAGCCCAGAATATTTTGTTATCAGTCTATTGGCTCATTTGTCTTTTCATTTCATTGAACACACTGAGGCCATGCCATGTGATGAGGAATAAGAATGAGTGATAAAGAAGTGGTCTACAGCAGTGGTTCTCAATCTTGGTCCTGGGAACCAAAAGAGTGCATATTTTAGTTTATGCCTTAGTACTACACACCTGATTCAAATCAAACCTTGATGATGAGTTGATCATTTGAATAGGCTGTGTAGTCTTAAGGCAAAATCTAAAATGTGCACCCCTCCTGGGTCCCCGGACCAAGATTGAGAACCACTGATCTACAGAATACAGTACACTAATACCAGGGTTACAAGGCCCTACATAAAACACTGTAGGCTGGCCCCTCAGTACAAGGGATTACATCATAAGGGCTTTAGCCCTTATGATGGAGGGTTCAAGTCAAGTGTAACAGTATGTTATCTCAGAAACTAAGTAGCGGTCTACAGTCCTTTCTTAATCCTAGGAAGTTCCTCAGTACCATCCCTCAGTATAAAGGAGCAGACTACTGGATGAGTGCACATCACCACTGTCATATTCAGTCATCCTAGCTCTCGCTGATCTGAGGGAATTCCTTGTACATCTCCTGCACTATTAGCTTATCCATCTGTTTAGCTGTGGCCCCGCCCTCGTCCGCTCCTGAGTTGTCCTCCTCTCTCAGAATCCTTTGCAGCGCGCCCTGCAGGTCGGAGAGGCGGTGCCGGTGCTCCAGGTAGTCTGTGGAGCGTATGATGGAGTGCATGAGGGAGAGGTACTCCATCCTCAACTGGGGGGGAAGAAGAGAGAGCGAGAATGTGAACCCATTAGCAGCACAGTCATTATACAGTTCACATTCCTTTTGAGGATGCATTTATCTAGCTAAACATAAGACTCAGCCATGCTTAGGTCCCAGGCTGGCTGGCCAATGGGAAGTGTGGTGTGAGCGTGCATATCAGTCTCACCTTGTCCCCAGGTGAGAGGTCAGAGATGCATCGAACAGCGATGTCTATCATCACCATCATGTCCGTGCGGTAGAAGATGTCTGAAGAGTCTCGGCTGGCGAAGACATCCTGCAGGAACTTAAGTACTGAGTGTGGGGCAGGGGGAGCATGTTTAAAGACACACACAGGGTCATCTGGAGAGAGGAGAGAAATAACAAGTAAGAGGGTGTAGACAGAGAGAAAAGTGAAAAAATAAGCATAGAAAGAAGGAACCGAAAAGAAACGGCAAAGGACTTGGAATGGATTCACACGGTATCGTATTGAATATCGTCGATGTAAACAAAGGTGTGCGTCTCACCTCCTCTGTTTAGTAGAAGCACTATTTTCTCAGAGAAGATCTTCACGTTCTTCTTGACTACAGTCTGCATTATCACGTTGCTGCTAGGCACTGAGAGCAAGAATGAACATACACACCTTGAAACAACAACATTAGCACAAATACCACACCTCACAGGTAAAACAAAGAGAAAGAACACTTGGGTCCCCTTTGCCATAATACATAAAGAGAAAGAACGCTTGGGTCCCCTTTGCCATAATACATAAAGAGAAAGAACACTTGGGTCCCCTTTGCCATAATACATAAAGAGAAAGAACGCTTGGGTCCCCTTTGCCATAATACATAAAGAGAAAGAACACTTGGGTCCCCTTTGCCATAATACATAAAGAGAAAGAACGCTTGGGTCCCCTTTGCCATAATACATAAAGAGAAAGAACGCTTGGGTCCCCTTTGCCATAATACATAAAAGCAGTCAATAGGGAAAATTCCCCTTCACCACTTTTTAACCTCATATTGATTAAATATAGGACACAGAAAATCACTGTTTTCACATTGAACTGGTATGGAGCTACAGACTATGAATATGAAGTTAAAGAGTGGTGAAGTACCCCTTTAAGAGTGGTGAAGACAACTGTTAAAATAAAAGGTGTATGTTCTGTCTAAAGCCTGTGTCCTCTCACCTATGAGGTGCAGGTTAAAGGCCAGGATGAGATTGACACAGAGGTCAGGGAGCTGCTCTGTGGGGTCAGAGAGAAGACCGTCCTCAACCACATCTAGCAGGAACTGAACAAAACTAGCGTTTAAGTGCTCTATGGAGGGAGAGATAGACAGACAGATACATTTTCAGCTTTGAGTTTGAACATATTGATCGATAATGTGATGGCAGTTTGTAAGTATTCTAAAGCAACATAGTGGTCCTATGTAATATTGTTCATACCATAGTGGTGATAGGGCACCTGCTCCCCCATAGAGAAGATCATAGTCAGGACCAAGGCTGTGTAACACATCTTCTGATGTTCTGGGGAGAGATAAAACACAGACATACAAACATTCATGAAAGAGAGAGGGCACAAAGATGCTAAATAAAAGAGACTGAAACAGAAAGATATGAGGAAGGAGACAGAGGTCACAAAGAGAGAGAAAAGAGAGAGAGAGAGAGAGATGCTCAAGAGAAGATGGGCTATGTGCGCACTGCCCACAAAATGAGGTGGAAACTGAGCTGCACTTCCTAACCTCCTGCCAAATGTATGACCATATTAGAGACATATATTTCTCTCAGATTACACAGACCCCCAAAGAATTCAAAAACCAAATCCAATTTTGATAAACTTCCATATGTATTGGGTGAAATACCACCGTGTGAAATCACAGCAGCAAGATGTGTGACCTGTTGCCACAAGAAAAGGGCAACCTGTGAAGAACAAACACCATTGTAAATACAACCTATATTTATGTTTATTTATTTTCCCTTTTGTACTTTAACTATTTGCACATCATTACAACACTGTATATAGACATAATATGACATTTGAAATGTCTTTATTCTTTTGGAAGTTGTGCGTGTAATGTTTACTGTTCATTTTTTATTGTTTATTTCACTTTTGCTTATTATCTATTTCACTTGCTTTGGCAATGTAAACATGTTTCCCATGCCAATGAAGGCCCTTAATTGAAATTGAATTGAGAGAGAAAGAGAGGGAAAAGGAAGTGATAGAGGAGGCCTTCTCACCCTGTGTGTCTGTCTGCAGGTCTCTGGCCAGCTCCATGGGCAGGATGGAGTTGAGGAGGGTGGAGATAAGGGCAGAGTCCAGGCTACACATCGCCCCAAACACCTTGAGCAACAGCAGGCGTAGAGACACTCGGTGTTCCTGCACAGTGACACATGAAGTAACACTGTTACTATACTATGCATTTACAACATGCCGGTGAAACATCACTCATCTATGATAATTAAGTTGATTCATACCACAAACAACACGTTTAAAAATAATGCAATGATAAAATATTGTTTACATTGTGGCTCTCTTGGGTGGGAAACAGGATGACAGGGTAACACAGGGTCTGGTAGTGAGTGACATGTAGAATATCTTACCATCTGGTAATAGGTCACTAGTGACAGCACTGGCTCTGAGTGGTTGACCCTGCACATCCTCTTACACACCTCTGGATCTGCATCTGTCTGGGGACACAAACACCATCTTCCTTAGATTCAACAGTTACCAAAGGTCTCAGTGGTAATACTATCACATCTATGAGGAATCCCTTTGTCCAGGGTCGTATTCATTAGTGCACACCGTAGCGAAACATTTTGCAACGGAAAACGAAGACAAGCGTTTCTTATTGGACACATTCAGGCAGTCCCTCCCCATTTCAGTCCGTTGTCTTCCGTTTGGCGTCTACTGAATACAACCCAGGTGTCAGTCCTGAGTCAACTTTCCCTGAGTGCACATATCTCACCAGTATCTTCAGGAGCTCCTCCAGGTAACATGCAATGAGAGAGTGGTCTTCGTGAAGAGCCCAGCTGCGCTGCTGAGAGTCGTCAAAGTGACGGGCAAGGTCGCCTAAGATGACCTCCAAGCGCTGTTCATCGTGACACACTTGTCCCTGTGGCAACGCCGAACTCTGATCCTACAGGGAGAAGTCTAGGTTATTTTGGGGTATGTTATGTGCACATGGAATCGGTTCGACCTGACAAAGATCCACATCGGATCGAAACATTGTCACTGTTATAATTGGTATAAAGAGCATTTTAATTTGCAGACTTTCCTGTTATGTACAAGTATAATGTGCACGTATAACAGCTTAACTTTCTAAAGGTTGAGGTTATAACATGAAATACTGTGTATTGGAGCAAGTAAGTTGACATTCTGCAACTAGACGATTATGTAACTGACCTTGCTCTCTACCAATGAGAGGAGGACTTTCTCTAAGTCAGATGAGGCTTGAGGTATGGTAGTTTGCAGGTGACCCACGACCACACCCACCGCTACCCGAGACAGATCGTAACTCAAGCCCGTGTTCCTCCTCACCAGCTCGATAAGCTCCGCCCCTGTTGTCCCGGGGACAGACTCTGAGTGAGTGGGGCTGCCGGGGGGGCTTTCAGCGACAGAGGGCGGGGCAAGAGGCCAGTCGGTTTCTGATTGGTCCTCAGTGCTGGGCTGTGGTGGGGGAGTGGGCTGAGGTTGGGGTGCGGGGCCCTTCTTTGAGGGAGCTGGCTGGGGAGAGGGGTCAGAGGGAGGTAGGTCGTTTGGAGGAGGGGGCGGGGGCTTCACACGGCTTGGCACTGGGGGCGGGGTGCTGGCAACGCTTGGAAGGCTGACATCAGAGGACACCACAGAGTGGGAGGAACCAGAGTCCAGGGAGGCAGAGCTGACAGAAGGGGACAGGCCAGTCCCTGTAGCAGTGGCGGGGCCAGTAGGAGGAGGAATGGATGACTCTGCTGAGACAGAGAGAATGAGGAAGAATATGGAGGAGCGAGAGAGAATAGAGTAGAAGTTGCAGTAGATGGCATGAGTAGTGTGTGTGTGTGTCTGTGAGTGGAAAGAAGATGTGTGTGGAGAGAAGATGAGTAGCTGTGTCTCCATGGTGACGATGAGACAGTCACCTGGGTGTCGGCTGGCTCTTAGTTTCTCAGGAGGAGGCGGAGTTATGGGTGCTGCACGACGGGGCTGAGGAGGCACCTGCAAGACATAACAGTAAATCAGAGTAAATATCAGGATATCAGTTATATGTCTCAGCCTCCTCAAAAAAAAATGGACTATCATGAAATGGACTATCATGTATTATTCTTTTGGTGTGAATGAATGCAATCGAAGACCTGGTAAATCCCCTGCACATTGTCAGTACTCTCTGACATTGTGCGGCTGATCCCATTGGGTGGTTGAGGGTTGTGGCTGAGGGACAGTTCGCTGGTAGAGGAGGACAGGCCCTGCTTAGGACTGGATGGAGTTGGACTTCGCCTTGACAGGGTCTCCTTCCTGTGATGGATCAACTTCCTGTTCCAGACGCAAAGAGAGAGTCAATGGCTATTTCTGAAATGTAATGTATTCCTACTAAAGTAGTGTACTAGCCTATGTAATGAATAGGGGGTCATTTCAGATGCAGCCTATGAAGATAACTGATCAGAGAAAAGCGATTTCCGGTTTATTTGTAGTTATTGTCACATACACCGGTTAGGTGCAGTGAAATATGTTGTTTTACAGGGTCAGCCATAGTATTACGGCACCCCTGGAGCAAATTAGGGTTACGTGACTTGCTCAAGGGCACATCGGCACATTTTTCACCTTGTCGGCTCTGGTATTCGAACCAGCAACCTTTCGCTCTAGGCTACTTGCCACCCTATGATGATGAGGAATCAGCACCAATCAGGGAACTGTAGCGTGAGGATTCTACACATCAGTGTGTGTGTCTGTGTGTGTGTTAATGTTGCACTCACTGTAGCATGTCTCGCTGCTCCAGGTTGTATTTGCCCCCGTTCTTCATGGCCAAGTTATGGATCCCTTCGATGGCCCGGTCGATAGATTGTAAAACCTCATCCTGCTCTGGAGCCTGGGGCACAGAGAAAAGGAGGGCAGAGAGAGAGAAAGAGTTAAATATTCAACATCAGCATTAATTATTACGAAACAAGGAAACAAAAAAAAACATTTGTCTGGAGGGCAAAATGGGCCTCCAGTCAGAAAAAACTAGGACAGCACAGTTATCTAACCAAAATCAAACCCTCTAAACAGTAACACGCCAACCAATGCAGTCCAGATACAGACAGACACCTAGCCTGACCTCACCTACACGGCCCAGGCAGGGACAGTCAGACAGAAAATCCTGCTGCACAGTCAGACATAGCCTGGAATCCACACTGACTGAATATCGCTCTGCTTCATCTTGGTTTCATTTCACCAAGTCAGCAAAACACACTCATGCAGTTCACACTGAGAACTCATTGACTAAAATAAGAGTGCATTGGAGCATCCAGCTGGGTAGCTGTATAGAATATGGGATGCTGGCATTAATCTAAAAGGCCTGAGATTTCACAAACTATGCATAGCTCTTCTAACTGAACTCTCCCCATAGAAAGCATGAAACATTAGATTACAGTTTTTATTATGTGATTAAAAGTTTTTATTATGTGATTAAAAGCAATGTATCCTGTGTACGTACTGTATTTTCTCTAATCTCATCATCAGATTTTAAACGCGACACACAAATAGCAGATGCGTCGCCACATTTTTCCTGCATTTTGGCTTATGTCCCAACTACCCCTGCGGTACAGACCCAGCTGGCATTGCGAATTTGGCATGACTCTGAGCCGTTCTCATTAGACCATTTGGGTTTATTCTGGAAAAATCTTTCAGTTTGCATGTAAACGTCCACATATAATAGTGTCATGTTGAATATGGAAAATACTCTTAATATGCAGCTAAAAGCCTATAGAAACAAATTAGCAAAAGACAGGCAATGCAGCAGAGCATGTCTCCAGTTCACGTAGGACTGTCACGTGAAAGAAAGTCACAAAAGTAGCTGAAATCAGGTCTATTGGAATGCAACGCAGCAATTGAACCTCTCACGATCGTTCAATTGTTAGACTGACTGGTCCACTCTCTTTTATCATGCTAACAAGCTTGCATGGAATACTTGTCAAAATCCACGTTCACCAATCAAGAAAGTTAAGAAACCATTGTTAAACATACCTGAATCCTTTCGATGTAAGAAGCGGGAACGTAGCCTGTCTCGCCCGAACTGCAGCGTGAGCCGAGCCACCAGTGTTTGTTGCTGCGTTCCAGGATCAGAAAACTCTCGCCGGACCCGAAGTGGAGCGAGTTGGGCTCCGCAGATCGAAAGGCATACAGTGACCGATACATAGCTATTTCTTCTGCTTTAAATCCCTTGTAATTCCTCAAAAACACATATATGACTGTTTCAGCAAATACACAATTAGCTAATTACATGTACTCAGTCGAAGATAATTTGAAATGTATATTTACGACATGGGCGAATGACTCTCCTGCTTTCTATTTACAATGTACTACAACTTGCGACTCTCGCTTGTACCACAGTAGGGGGCGCGCACGCACGCAGAACAACGCGGGCGGGCACGCCCCTTTGGTATTCAGGCAAATGAATCAATGACAGAGCTGACGGAGGGTATAAATATACAATATAAATCCAATATATATAGACAACTGTTTATGCAAGCTTGCTTCACATGTATATCAGATATAGGGCCATAATTATGTCCATCATTGGAAACTATTTCCAGATTAATGTAAATATATACTTTTTTAATGTGTTTATTATGTATTGGGGATTTGTGGTATATGGCCAATATACCACAGCTAAGAGCCAATGTATGCTTGATCCGAAAATGGTCGGATGGTGTGATGCCCCCAGAGGCATGCAGAGGCCAGAGGTCCTTACCTTGAGCTCCATACCACATTGCTGTGCACCATTAAATTGTGTGACAATGTTTAAAAAAAAATATATATATTTCACCTTTATTTAACCAGGTAGGCTAGTTGAGAACAAGTTCTCATTTGCAATTGCCACCTGGCCAAGATAAAGCATAGCAATTCGACACATACAACAACACAGAGTTACACATGGAATAAACAAAACATACAGTCAATAATACAGTAGAAAAAAAAGAAAACAAAAAAGTCTATATACAGTGAGTGCAAATGAGGTAACATAAGGGAGTTAAGGCAATAAATAGGCCAATATAGCAATTAAACACTGGAATGGTAGATGTGCAGAAGATTAATGTGCAAGTAGAGATACTGGGGTGCAAAGGAGCAAGATAAATAAATAAATACAGTATGGGGATGAGGTAGATAGATGGGCTGTTTACAGATGGGCAGTGATCTGTGAGCTGCTCTGCTAGTGAGGGAGATATGAGTCTCCAGCTTCAGATTTTTGCAGTTCGTTCCAGTCATTGGCAGCTGTAATGGTTTTCTTCCTGGTGTAACGGATGTGAAATGGCTAGCTAGTTAGCGGGTACGCGCTAGTAGCGTTTCAATCAGTTACGTCATTTGCTCTGAAACCTAGATGTAGGGTTTCCTCTTGCTCTGCAAGGGCCGCGGCTTTTGTGGAGCGATGGGTAACGATGCTTCGTGGGTGACTGTTGTTGATGTGTGCAGAGGGTCCCTGGTTCACGCCCGTGTCGGGGCGAGGGGACGGTTTAAAATTATACTGTTACACTGGGATGAAGGAGAGGACCAAAACGCAGCGCAGCTAGTGTTCAACATAATTTAATAAAGAAAATGTGAACACTACAAACAACAAAACAATAAATGTGAAAACCGAAAACAGTCCTATCTGGTGCAGAACACAAAGACAGAAGACAACCACCCACAATCCCCAACACAAAACAAGCCACCTATATATGATTCTCAATCAGGGACAACGATTGACAGCTGCCTCTGATTGAGAACCATATTAGGCTGAACACAGAAACAGACAAACTAGACACACAACATAGAAGGCCCACCCGGCTCACGTCCTGACCAACACTAAAACAAGCAACACACATAAGAACTATGGTCAGGACGTGACAGTACCCCCCTCCTGAGGTGCGGACTCCGAACGCACCCCTAAACCTCAAGGGGAGGGTCTGGGTGGGCATCTGTCCGCGGTGGCGGCTCCGGCGCAGGACGAGGACACCACTCCACCATTGTCTTTGTCCCCCTCCTTAGCGTCCTTTGAGTGGCGACCCCCGACCTTGACCTAGGAATCCTCACCAAGGTCCCCACATAATTGATGAGACAGCTCAGGACAGCGAGGTAGTTCAGGACAGAGAGGTAGCTCAGGACAGAGGGGTAGCTCAGGACAGAGGGGTAGCTCAGGACAGAGGGGTAGCTCAGGACAGAGGGGTAGCTCAGGACAGAGGGGCAGCTCCGGACAGAGGGGCAGCTCCGGACAGAGAGGCAGCTCCAGACAGAGAGCCAGCTCCGGACTGAAGGGCAGCTCCGGGCTGAGGGGCAGCTCCGGGCTGAGGGGCAGCTCCGGGCTGAGGGGCAGCTCCGGGCTGGAGGGCAGCTCATGACTGGAGGGTAGCTCATGACTGGAGGGCAGCTCATGACTGGAGGGCAGCTCATGACTGGAGGGCAGCTCATGACTGGAGGGCGGCTCATGACTGGAGGGCGGCTCATGACTGGAGGGCGGCTCATGACTGGCGGGCGGCTCATGACTGGAGGGCGGCTCATGACTGGAGGGCAGCTCCTGACTGGCTGGCGGCTCTGGCAGCTCCTGACTGGCTGGCGGCTCTGGCGGCTCCTGACTGGCTGGCGGCTCTGGCGGCTCCTGACTGGCTGGCGGCTCTGGCGGCTCCTGACTGGCTGGCGGCTCTGGCGGCCCCTGACTGACGGACGGCTCTAGCGGCTCCTGACTGACGGGTGGCTCTGACGGCTCGGGACAGACGGGCGGCTCTGACGGCTCGGGACAGACGGGCGGCTCTGACGGCTCGGGACAGACGGGCGGCTCTGACGGCTCGGGACAGACGGGCGGCTCTGACGGCTCGGGACAGACGGGCGGCTCTGACGGCTCGGGACAGACGGGCAGCTCTGACGGCTCGGGACAGACGGGCAGCTCAGACGGCGCTGGGCAGGCAGGCAGCGCAGACGGCCGACTCTGACCTGCTGAGGCGCACAGTAGGCCTGGTGCGTGGTACCGGCACTGGAGGTACTGGGTTGGAGACACGCACCTTAAGGCTAGTGCGGGGAGCAGGAACAGGGCACGGCTCGGGACAGACGGGCAGCTCTGACGGCTCGGGACGGGCAGCTCAGACGGCGCTGGGCAGGCAGGCAGCGCAGACGGCCGACTCTGACCTGCTGAGGCGCACAGTAGGCCTGGTGCGTGGTACCGGCACTGGAGGTACTGGGTTGGAGACACGCACCTTAAGGCTAGTGTGGGGAGCAGGAACAGGGCACACTGAATTCTCAAAGCTCACTATAGGCCTGGTGCGTGGTACCGGCACTGGTGGTACCGGGCTGAGGGCACGCACCTCAGGGCGAGTGCGGGGAGAAGGAACAATGCGTACAGGGCTCTGGAGACGCACAGGAGGCTTGGTGCGTGGTGCCGGAACTGGAGGCACTGGGCTGGAGACACGCACCACAGGGAGAGTGCGTGGAGGAGGAACAGGGCTCTGGAGACGCACTGGAAGCCTGGTGCGTGGTGTAGGCACTGGTGGTGGGGCGGGAAGGTGGCGCCGGATATACCGGACCGTGTAGGCGTACTGGCTCCCTTGAGCACCGAGCCTGCCCAACCTTACCTGGTTGAATACTCCCCGTAGCCCGCCCAGTGCGGAGAGGTGGAATAACCCGCACTGGGCTGTGTTGGTGAACCGGGGACACCATGCGTGAGGCTGGTGCCATGTACACCGGCCCGAGGAGACGTACTGGAGGCCAGATATGCTGAGCCGGCTTCATGGCACCTGGCTCAATGCTCACTCTAGCCCGGCCGATACGCGGAGCTGGAATGTACCGCTCCGGGCTATACACACGTACAGGAGACACCGTGTGCTCTTCCGCATAACACGGTGTCTGCCCGTACTCCCGCTCTCCACGGTAAGCATGGGAAGTGGGCGCAGGTCTCCTACCTGACTTCGCCACACTACCCTTTAGCCCCTCCCCCCCAAGACATTTTTGGTGTTTCTTCTCGGGCTTCCTTGCTAGCCGCGTACCTTCATAACGTCGGTTCCCTTTCGCAGCTGCCTCCGCTCTCCTAGCTGCCTCCACCTGTTCCCACGGAAAGGCAATCCCTTCCAGCCAGGATCTCCTCCCATGTGTAACAACCTTTTCCGTTCAACACATCCTCCCAAGTCCATTCCTCCTGGTCCCGCTGCTGCTGCTGCTGCTGCTGTCCGTAGCTACGCTGCTTGGTCCGAGTTTGGTGGGTGGTTCTGTAATGGTTTTCTTCCTGGGATGAAGGAGAGGACCAAAACGCAGCGCAGCTAGTGTTCAACATAATTTAATAAAGAAAATGTGAACACTACAAACAACAAAACAATAAATGTGAAAACCGAAAACAGTCCTATCTGGTGCAGAACACAAAGACAGAAGACAACCACCCACAATCCCCAACACAAAACAAGCCACCTATATATGGTTCTCAATCAGGGACAACGATTGACAGCTGCCTCTGATTGAGAACCATATTAGGCTGAACACAGAAACAGACAAACTAGACACACAACATAGAAGGCCCACCCAGCTCACGTCCTGACCAACACTAAAACAAGCAACACACATAAGAACTATGGTCAGGACGTGACAGCAGCAGAGAACAGGAAGGAAAGGCGACCAAAGGAGGAATTGGCTTTGTGGGTGACCAGTGAGATATACCTGCTGGAGCGCGTGCTACGAGTGGATGCTGCTATGGTGACCAGTGAGCTGAGATAAGGTGGGGCTTTACCTAGCAGAGACTTGTAGATAACCTGTAGCCAGTGGGTTTGGCGATGAGTATGAAGCGAGGGCCAACCAACAAGAGCGTACAGGTCGCAGTGGTGGGTAGTGTATGGGGCTTTGGTGACAAAACGGATGGCACTGTGATAGACTGCATCCAATTTGTTGAGTAGAGTGTTGGAGCCTATTTTATAGATGACATCTCCGAAGTCGAGGATCGGTAGGATGGTCAGTTTTACAAGGGTATGTTTGGCAGCATGAGTGAAGGATGCTTTGTTGCGAAATAGGAAGGTGAGGTGAGGACAGGAGGTCCTGTATAAACAGAAACTGACTGACTTCCTTGACAACTTCCTCCACAACAGCTCTGTGCTCCTCTGGGAAACGCAAGAATTATGAATCCCCTGACTTCTGCAGAGGCCATATCACTGTAAATGCTGCATGGCTAATGCAGAAGCCGGGTTGACCATGTAGCGCCTTTTAGGGCTGTATGCAGGCACTCCGCGTTGTGTGGTGCTTAAAAACGTCCTTTAACCATTGTATATTAGCAATATACCACACCTCCTCCGGCCTAACTGCTTAATTTTACCACTTGCAAATTATCATCCCCCAAAATTCTGCCTTAACCACGTTTCCATCCACAGTAAAAGTTATACTGTTTAAAAAATTCAGGACAGCTTTGATAAAATCAGGAAGTTTAGGTACAATTGTATAAATGCCAAAAGATCATTTGTTCATTGGACATGGTGAGATATTTTTGTGTCGGTACAATGTATTATGCGAGAAATGGCGGTGGATACGCCTTTATGCGCAAATACTGATATAATAAGTGCACGCAATGACCTTGATACTCCTTTCCAATATATCGAGGGTCTTCTTCTGGTGACATGATGATCGATGCTTTACTGCCGTTTGACAAATTCAAATATTATTGTTTTTATCCATAATAAGGTCATCATATAGAGTAGAATATCCTACCCGCAATGTATCTGCGAGCTGTTGGTTTGAGCGCATGTCAAGACCAGAGTATGCGCATTTGCTTACTCAATAGTTTTTGTGACAAAACTATCCGTAGAGTTGAATATGCGATGGAAACACATTAAACTATAGATTGCATTACGTACCTATCTATTGATATAATTAATCACTGATTGCTACAGTGTATTTACACAAGACCATGTCCGTAATAAAATAACCGGAAGTACTCAAACGGAAGTATCACACTTTGTGCTACACAAAATGAGTTCCCACCGACATTAGGTAAGTAACTGTCAACAACATGCGAGACAGTTCCTCCAGAGATTTTCACACCCCCTGCGTTCACAAGGTACAGCACTGACTATTCAGAAAATACACTAAGGTTTAGTGCTAATTAATGTTAGCTGCACAACTTGACATCTCTGCCCCCTGGAAGCAAGCTAGTTAGCAAAAATGCTGCTTTCAAACTGTGTCTTGCTACTTGAGACATTTCAGCCAGACAAGGCTATTGCCAATGCCAGATCTATTGTTATTACGTCTTGCTACATGTGAGATCCCAATTTAATATAATCTGTCCAAAATTCAAAGTCAACCCTAATATCAAAGTTTGCAACGTCTTTTTAGACATCTTTATTATTATGAGAACTTGTTTT
Organism: Salvelinus fontinalis; assembly: GCF_029448725.1. Lineage (NCBI taxonomy): Eukaryota > Metazoa > Chordata > Actinopteri > Salmoniformes > Salmonidae > Salvelinus > Salvelinus fontinalis. Next base: position 27,852,983 of record NC_074682.1, on the reverse strand, counting down.
CAACTGGTCTACCTGGTTAAATAAAGGTGAAATAAATAAAATATATTTTAACCTTTAATTTGACAGGGAGTCATGCTGACACCAACTTTTTACAGTTGAGCCCTGTATACAGGTCTGATGTCCCTATCCCACATCAGCCTGTCATCCTAGCCAGAGTAGAATCCAACCCTATGCTTGCTTACAGCTGCACTGGGGACGGACTAGCCCAAGGTGTACTCTTAAACAGCCTACCATTATTCCTTGAGGTCAAAGGACCTTATATGTTATTTTCAGAAGTAGACTTGCTCTGGCAGCCAAAACAGCCAATTCTCCATCTAAATGTGAATCGATTCTGAATTGCGATACGGTTCTAGAAACATAAATCCCTTTACTTTTATATCACATCAAAATAATTTCACAAATGCAAAATATACACTTAGATTTTTACATTTTAATAATTTAGCAGACTTACAGTAGTGAGTGGATACATTTCCATACTTTTTCAGCACTGGTCCCCACGTTGTGTTCGACCTTTGCTCTAATCCCCACCAGAAGTCAACCTTTATGACTGTTCTATTTTTTTTCATCTCTCTTCAGCTTTAGTTTACCTGCTTCCTGTGATACTGTTGAGTGCTGTGTGAGAGAGAAATTAGTAGTGATGAGTTGAATATGAGATTTAACAGTATTATGTTGAATGTCCTTTTAGCTTTCCATATGTCGCCCCCTGCAGGTTGGCAGCTATAAAGACATCAGTGTCGAGGGCATGGCACTTTTTCGCATGCTGGGACCTCGAAATGGTGCAACACAGTACTAGTCAAAAGTTTGGACACACCTACTCATTCAAGGGGTTTTCTCTACCACAGCATTCTGCAGCGATATGCCATCCCATCTGGTTTGCGCTTAGTGGGGCTATCATTTATTTTTCACCAGGACAATGAGTTGTGTAAGGGCTATTTGACCAAGAAGGAGAGTGATGGAGTGCTGCATCAGATGACCTGGCCTCCGCAATCACCTGACCTCAACCCAATTGAGATGGTTTGGAATGAGTTGGACCTCAGAGTGAAGGAAAAGCAGCCAACAAGTGCTCAGCATATGTGGGAACTCCTTCAACACTGTTGGGAAAGCATTCCAGGTGAAGCTGGTTGAGAGAATGCCAAGAGTATGCAAAGCTGTCATCAAGGCAAAGGGTGGCTACCTTGAAGAATCTCAAATATAAAATATATTTTGATTTGTTTAAAACCTTTTTTGGTTACTACATGATTCCATATGTGTTATTTCATAGTTTTGTTGTCTTCACTATTATTCTACAATATAGAAAATAGTACAAATAAAGAAAAACCCTTGAATAAGTAGGTGTCAAAACTTTTGACTGGTACTGTAATTCAATTATACTTCAGTCAAGATGACACAAATTATGATAGACAATAAATGTGATACTCAAATTTATAAATACACAACCTCATGCAAGATGCAAAGACAGAAGTACAATTCCCTGGCATATACAGATAAAATAAACACAGTGAATTATAGGTCATTTGTTATAAATAGTTGAAAGGTCATACTTCAAATGTTTTTGTGAATTCCACTTCAGAGGTATGACTATAGTTTATGTCTGTATGCTCATGATTTGTCTCGTGAATGATTTGTGTCCACAGAGGTTCTGATCCTGGATACGGGGGGGGGGGGGGGGGGGGGGGGGGGGGGGGTCAGTCAGAATTGATTGATCCCAAACTCCTGGCCCTTCTCAAGAGCAAAGGCATCACTGTGGAGGTGCAGGACACAGTAGGGACACATGACCTCAACTGACATCTGGTTACAGTATTAGGGATGTGTGGTTGTGCAATATATTTCAGTACATGAGCATTTATAGACAGGTTTACCCAAGCCTGGTTTAGAATATCCTCTTGTTAAGAGATTTCTCTCACATTAAGTTACTGTGTGCCACCACCGCTCTGGAAAGCTCTCCATCCATACACAGACATGGGCAGCCTCTGCCTATAGAATGTGTAGGGCAGCTATCATTTGCATTTTTCTCCTCTCTCTGACACTCATCCCTTCTCCTTCCTCAGCCAAACGCTTGTGCAACTTCCTGAGCAGTGAAAGGTGAGTGGTGGCGGCTGGTCTGATTCTTCCTCCAATCAGCACAGAGCTAGAGTAGCCTAGCAACAAGAACATCATGAGGTATTTTTGGAAAAGAGGGATTTGATGGAAAAGAGGATGTTTGTTCACCACTCTAGGACGCATGATCTGGATCAATCTGTCCTTATTCAGGTGCTGAATTGCTGTATGTTTTTTGCAATTGCACTCTCCTTGCTCGACGGTTGTATCATGGTTTTATGTAAACAGGGTGAGACATTTCTAGAAGTTTGTTTGTGTGTGTGTATGTGTTTACGGGAAGATGAAAATGAAAAAGAGAAGTGGAGTGTGTTGGCAATTATGTATTTCTGAGCATTGGAGGATATGATTTGGAGGGGGTGTTTTCTAGTGTTTTTTATCTGTATCATTGTAAATACATATGGCATGTTACCATTGAAGCAATAAACAATATCTACAACAAATAGTTTTTTTTGTATTTATATAATTGCATGTGTTGAAGATAATGAGTAATGTTGACATGTTCATGTCATTGAGCACCGTTTGCTGATTATCATGAGCAATTTACTAAATGGAACAGAAAGACATTGATTCATATCAATAATTCAGTGAGTGAAAGCATATGGGATATACCCAAGGTGACTGTCCTTCATTTGGATTAGTAAACCTCTAATCTCATTGTCTATCTTCTACCCTTACCTCTCCGCACCACCCGTTTCTCTATCGGTCTCAAAATATAACATAATGCAATATGTAACGCAATTCCATGGCTTTGTTCTTCTCAGAGATAATCTGCAGGATACGTGTATCAACTAATCATCATTCTAGTTTTGCTTCACCACACAAACACATGGCCATTCATTCAATCATTCAACCATTCATTCACACGCAATCACATACTCCTAATACACTAAACTCGGAAGAATATAAATCAAATCAAATATTATTTGTCACAAACACATGTTAAGCAGATGTTATTGCTGGTGTTGCGAAATGCGTGCGTTTCTAGCTCCAACAGTGCAGTAATATCTAACAATTCACAACAATACACACAACCTAAAAGTAAAAGAATGGAATTAAGAAATATATACAAATTAAGAAGAGCAATGTTGGAGTGGATTAGACTAAAATGCAGTAGAATAAAATACAGTATATACATATGAGATGAGTAGAGCAAAAATATGTAAACATTAAAGTGAATAGTGTTCCATTATTAAGTGACCAATGATTTCAAGTCTATGTATATGGGGAAGCAGCCTGTAAGGTGCAGGGTTAAATATCCGGGTGGAAGCCGCCTAGTGAATGCTATTTAACAGTCTGATGGCCTTGAGATAGAAGCTGTTTTTCAGTCTCTCGGTCCCAGCTTTGATGCACTTGTACTGACCTCGCCTTCTGGATGATAGCAGGGTGAACAGGCTGTGGCTTGGGTGGTTGTTGTCCTTGATGATATTTTTGGCCTTCCTGTGACATTGGGTGATGTAGGTGTCATTGAGAGCAGGTAGTTTGCCCCCGGTGATGCATTGGGCAGACCGCACCACCCTCTGGAGAGCCCTGCAGTTGTGGGCGGTGCAGTTGCCGTACCAGGCAGTGATACAGCCCAACAGGATGCTCTCAATTGCGCATCTGTAAAAGTTTGTGAGGGTTTTAGGTGCCAATACAAATTTCTTCAGCCTCCTGAGGTTGAAGAGGTGCTGTTGCGCCTTCTTCACCACACTGTCTGTGTGGGTGGACCATTTCAGATCGTCAGTGATGTGTGCGCTGAGGAACTTGAAGCTTTCCACCTGCTCCACTGTGATCCTGTCGATGATCAGTCCACTATCAACTCCATTGTTTTGCCAACATTGAGTGAGAGGTTATTTTCCTGGCACCACACTCCCAGGGCCCTCACCTCCTCTCTGCAGGCTGTCCTGTCATTGTTGATAATCAGGCCTACTACTGTTGTGTCATCTGCAAACTTGATGATTGAGTTGGAGGCGTGCATGGCTGTGCAGTCATGAGTGAACATGGAGTACAGGAGGGGGCTGAGCACGCACCCTTGTGGGGCCCCTGTGTTGAGGATCAGCGAAGTGGAAGTCCAGGACCCAGTTGCACAGGGCAGGGTTCAGACCCAGGGCCCCGAGCTTAATGATGAGCTTGGAGGGTACTATGGTGTTGAAGGCTGAGCTATAGTCAATGAACAACAATCTTACATAGGTATTCCTCTTGTCCAGATGGGATAGGGCAGTGTGCAGTGCGATGGCGATTGCATCATCTGTAGATATATTGGGGCGGTAAGCAAATTGAAGTGGGTTTAGGGTGACAGGTAAGGTAGAGGTGATATGATCCTTAACTAGCCTCTCAAAGCACTTCATGATGACAGAAGTGAGTGCTACTGGGCGATAGTTATTTAGTTCAGTTACCTTTGCTTTCTTGCGTACAGGAACAATGGTGGACATCTTAAAGCGAGTGGGGACAGCAGCCTGGTATAGGGAGAGATCGAATATGTCCGTAAACACTCCAGCCAGCTGGTCTGCGCATGCTCTGAGGACGCAGCTAGTGATGCCGTCTGGGCCGGCAGCCTTGCGAGGGTTAACACGCTTAAATGTCGGCCACGGTCAGCCACGGAGGAGAGCCCACAGTCCTTGGTAGCGGGCTGCATTGGTGGTACTGTGTTATCCTCAAAGCGGGTGAAGAACGTGTTTAGCTTGTCCGGAAGCAAGACGTCGGTGTCCACAAAGTGGCTGGTTTTCCCTTTGTAGTCCGTGATTGTCTGTAGATCCTGCCACATTCGCCTTGTGTCTGAGCTGTTGAATTGCGACTCCACTTTGTCTCTATACTCTATAATGATGCACAGGCCACAGTCAAATTAAGTGTGGTGTTTATTAGACAGGGTATTAAATCAACAGGAAGTTATTTAGCGTACCACTCTCCAGTCTCGATACCATCAAAGAGAGTAGAAGAGTATCTACCACATGATAAATGGAACATTTACAATGACATACAGTAGCTGTCAAGCAGGGAATTCTGGGAGATACAAGAGGTCAATCTAAGGGCTGCTTAAAAAACACAAAAACAAAGACATGACAGACAACCGCAATATAATATTATTGTAATATTTGCCATTTAGCAGATGCTTTGTCCAAGCGTGTGCATACATTTTTGTATAGGAGACCCAAGTGGGAATCGAACCAATGTTCAAAATGGGAGGAACGTCCTTTTGTCCTCATCACGTCACCATCATCACAGTCTCTGCACAAGTCACCAAAGATGAATTCTCATCCTGTGTTGCGGCGATGGAAATCCCTGATATCCTCACACTCAGTCTCAAAGTGTGTCGTGGCGTCATAGGAGCGAGACACAAAGATCTGAACAAGGGAGATGGGATCAAAATAAACAACACCGGAGTCTCCTCAATTTGTAATCCTGGTACAACTCAATAGCCTAGAATATTGAAACAATTTTGATATATTATAGTGAATTCGGTGGGTATCCTCGACCAGGGCTTGAACCCAGGTCCAGCGACTGTCAACCCCTTAGCAGTTACACCAAGAGATCCAAACCTCTCAAAAAGGTTGCTACGTGTTGGCTTAAGGTCGATACACTACCCCCTTTCTTTCAGGAGAGCGTGTCCCCATGCTTCTCTATTCCAAGTCCTTAACGTGTATCAATTAAGGGAGTATCCCCGACCAGGACCTGAAACCTGACTCGAACACCAAAAGATGTGAACCTCTTGGCGAGGTCACTAGGTGTGCGGTTAAGGACAATACAATATATTGAAGGTAGCCCCTTACCTGACTTTTCCTTCCATCAGCAATGGGGACCATCATGTTGCTGACAGAAACAAATCTGTAAACCAATCACATTAATTCTTTTGTGTATTTTTTTGAGTGTGAAATTGGTTGTGTGTCATTAAAATACACTGTACATGTGATTCTAAATGTAACAGTAGGTTGTGTGAAACTTTAAAAAAGATATATATACTTTTAAGGATATTTTCTGACTCGATTGAACAGATAGAGAGAGGATGACAGTGGAGAAAGCTATAGAGAGGTTGTGTCAAAGGGCAGTAGCCGGATTCAAACATATGCCAACACCGCAAACATTTTTGCCGGGGGCTGTGGCTAAGACTGCAAGACCACCTTAGGCCACGGTTGTGTAGAACTTACCTCTGATGAATGGGCTCCAGCAGTTCCATCCCAGGCTGCACTTACTTCTCTGGGTTACTGGTCTCTACAGTGGTGCTCACCATGGCAATATACATCCCCGATGACGCCATGTTGTGAGCGTTGTACATCATACATACAGTGGGGCAAAAAAGAATTTAGTCAGCCACCAATTGTGCAAGTTCTCCTACTTAAAAAGATGAGAGAGGCCTGTAATTTTCATCATAGGTACACTTCAACTATGACAGACAAAATGAGAAAAAGAAATGCAGAAAATCACATTGTAGGATTTTTAATGAATTTATTTGCAAATTATAGTGGAAAATAAGTATTTGGTCACCTACAAACAAGCAAGATTTCTGGCTCTCACAGACCTGTAACTTCTTCTTTTAGAGGCTCCTCTGTCCTCCACTCGTTACCTGTATTAATGGCACCTGTTTGAACTTGTTATCAGTATAAAAGACACCTGTCCACAACCTCAAACAGTCACACTCCAAACTCCACTATGGCCAAGACCAAAGAGCTGTCAAGGGACACCAGAAACAAAATTGTAGACCTGCACCAGGCTGGGAAGACTGAATCTGCAATAGGTAAGCAGCTTGGTTTGAAGAAATCGACTGTGGGAGCAATTATTACAAACAGATCACTGACCATCTCGAATCCCACCGTACCTTCTCCGCTGTGCAATCCGGTTTCCGAGCCGGTCACGGGTGCACCTCAGCCACGCTCAAGGTACTAAACGATATCATAACCGCCATCGATAAAAGACATTACTGTGCAGCCGTCTTCATCGACCTGGCCAAGGCTTTCGACTCTGTCAATCACCATATTCTTATCGGCAGACTCAATAGCCTCGGTTTTTCTAATGACTGCCTTGCCTGGTTCACCAACTACTTTGCAGACAGAGTTCAGTGTGTCAAATCGGAGGGCATGTTGTCCGGTCCTCTGGCAGTCTCTATGGGGGTACCACAGGGTTCAATTCTCGGGCCGACTCTTTTCTCTGTATACATCAATGATGTGGCTCTTGCTGCGGGCGATTCCCTGATCCACCTCTACACAGACGACACCATTCTGTATACTTCCGGCCCTTCCCTGGACACTGTGCTATCTAACCTCCAAACGAGTTTCAATGCCATACAACACTCCTTCCGTGGCCTCCAACTGCTCTTAAACGCTAGTAAAACCAAATGCATGCTTTTCAACCGTTCGCTGCCTGCACCCGCACGCCCGACTAGCATCACCACCCTGGACGGTTCCGACCTAGAATATGTAGACATCTATAAGTACCTAGGTGTCTAGCTAGACTGCAAACTCTCCTTCCAGACTCATATCAAACATCTCCAATCCAAAATCAAATCTAGAGTCGGCTTTCTATTCCGGAACAAAGCCTCCTTCACTCACGCCGCCAAACTTACCCTAGTAAAACTGACTATCCTACCGATCCTCGACTTCGGCGATGTCATCTACAAAATAGCTTCCAATACTCTACTCAGCAAACTGGATGCAGTTTATCACAGTGCCATCCGTTTTGTTACTAAAGCACCTTATACGACCCACCACTGCGACCTGTATGCCCTAGTCGGCTGGCCCTCGCTACATGTTCGTCGTCAGACCCACTGGCTCCAGGTCATCTACAAGGCTATGCTAGGTAAAGTGCCGCCTTATCTCAGTTCACTGGTCACGATGGCTACACCCACCCGTAGCACGCGCTCCAGCAGGTGTATCTCACTGATCATCCCTAAATCCAAAACCTAATTTGGACGCCTTTCCTTCCAGTTCTCTGCTGCCTGCGACTGGAACGAATTGCAAAAATCTCTGAAGTTGGAGACTTTTATCTCCCTCAACAACTTTAAAAATCTGCTATCCGAGCAGCTAACCGATCGCTGCAGCTGTACATAGTCCATCTGTAAACTACCCACCCAATTTACCTACCTCACCCCCATACTGCTTTTATTTATTTACTTTTCTGCTCTTTTGCACACCAGTATCTCTTCTTGCACATGATCATCTGATGATTTATCACTCCAGTGTTAATCTGCTAAATTGTAATTATTCGATTTATTGCCTACCTCATGCCTTTTGTACACATTGTATATAGATTCTCTTTTTTCTACCATGTTATTGACTTGTCTATTGTTTACTCCATGTGTAACTCTGTGTTGTTGTCTGTTCACACTGCTATGCTTTATCTTGGCCAGGTCGCAGTTGCAAATGAGAACTTGTTCTCAACTAGCCTACCTGGTTAAATAAAGGTGAAATAAAATAAAAATAAAAAAATTAGGAAATGGAAGACATACAAGACCACTGATAATCTCCCTCGATCTGGGGCTCCACGCAAGATCTCACCCGTGGGGTCAAAATGATCACAAGAACGGTGAGCAAAAATCCCAGAACCACACGGGGGGACCTAGTGAATGACCTGCAGAGAGCTGGGACTAAAGTAACAAAGCCTACCATCAGTAACACACTACGCCGCCAGGGACTCAAATCCTGCAGTGCCAGACGTGTCCCCCTGCTTAAGCCAGTACATGTCCAGGCCCGTCTGAAGTTTGCTAGAGAGCATTTGGATGATCCAGAAGAAGATTGGGAGAATGTCATATGGTCAGATTTTTTGGTAAAAACTCAAGTCGTCGTGTTTGGAGGACAAAGAATGCTGAGTTGCATCCAAAGAACACCATACCTACTGTGAAGCATGGGGGTGGAAACATCATGCTTTGAGGCTGTTTTTCTGCAAAGGGACCAGGACGACTGATCCGTGTAAAGGAAAGAATGAATGGGGCCATGTATCGTGAGATTTTGAGTGAAAACCTCCTTCCATCAGCAAGGGCATTGAAGATGAAACGTGGCTGGGTCTTTCAGGATGACAATGATCCCAAACACACCGCCCGGGCAACGAAGGAGTGGCTTCGTAAGAAGCATTTCAAGGTCCTGGAGTGGCCTAGCAAGTCTCCAGATCTCAACCCCATAGAAAATCTTTGGAGGGAGTTGAAAGTCCGTGTTGCCCAGCAACAGCCCCAAAACATCACTGCTCTAGAGGAGATCTGCATGGAGGAATGGGCCAAAATACCAGCAACAGTGTGTGAAAACCTTGTGAAGACTTACAGAAAACATTTGACCTCTGTCATTGCCAACAAAGGGTATATAACAAAGTATTGAGATAAACTTTTGTTATTGACCAAATACTTATTTTCCACCATAATTTGCAAATAAATTCATAAAAAATCCTACAATGTGATTTTCTGGATTTTTTTTCTTCTCATTTTGTCTGTCATAGTTGAGGTGTAACTATGATGAAAATTACAGGCCTCTCATCTTTTTAAGTGGGAGAACTTGCACAATTGGTGGCTGACTAAATACTTTTTTGCCCCACTGTAGATGTCTGAAAAACAAATAGGGTCAAGTTATGATTAATCCCAAGTCTAACATATTGTATTCACATTTAACCTGTTTGGTATTTGGGGTATGGTGGTTATTTTGATGAATATGTGTTACCTGAAGCTAAGGCCTTTGCCTCGGTTGAAGGGACTTTGTGGACTTTACTAGCCCTATACACATAGCTTCCCTCCAACACCTTAAAGTCCCGATGCCGAGTTACCTCGGTGTACACCAGCATTTTAACCAGCTGACCTGAACAAACACACAAGCACAGGATAACACTACAAGAATGACCCTGACTCACAGTTGAGTTCGTTCTGAGGTGTCTGTCCTATATCTGAGAGTTATAAGATCAGGAAACCTTTTTTTGATGTGTTTTTGGTATTTAACCCCTTATTTTAGGCACTAAACTATCTCCATACTTCCATTCATTTTTTAAATTGGTACCCGGCTATCTTCAGATTAGTTTGTGATTCTTGTGCTCGTAGAGCAAAACAACTGACATGTACATTAGACTCACCTTTCCATAGAGGGATCATATTAGTGTGTATCCCAAACTGTTCAGAAGCTACAGACAGAAGTTGGCAGATTGGCTGTATTGTCCCGTGTTGCTTGTGGGGGTCGTAGAGCAAAACGTGAGTCTCCATCTTTCCATAATAGTTTGTAGGCTGTTCGGATGCTACAGACGTTTTCATGAGAATACCAATTTTGGGGGGATGTCTCATGGTCTGACAAACACCACTCTAGCTGTGCCACCTTTCACTGCAGATACGGAAGGGCGACATAGGCGGATGCAGTGGATTGAGACGTAGACCATGCAAAAAAATAAATCTCAATTTTAAATTGATGTATTTCGATTGGGATTATGTATTGTGATAATTAGAAGTGAAACACTAAGTTAGTGAATTTAGTGGAAACCTGCTCATTTGTAACAAGGATGGTAACAAGCATTCATTGCTACACTGCTGTAATTGTGAGGCTTGCACAGCAAGAGCCCCATCTTAGATATTCAACATATCTCTTCTTATTCTTTAGCACTCTACTCCTCCTACACCGTTTAAGTTAGATGGAATATCCGTCTACTTCTCTGCTATTCATATCTGGTCGCCGAATCAAAATATTCACTAGGGATCTTACGCTACAGCTGTTTTAGTAACTGCATTACCACATCTTCTTCCAACTTTTCCCCCAAAAACAGAAGTTTTCACCACTAACGCAACAAGTTAGAGAAAAATGTTACAAGGTATGAAATCTTCACCTACTTCTCTGCTTGTCAAATCAGAAATCGGATAAGAAATCGTGTGTACCAATCTGTAACTAGAGCCGTTTTAGTAACCAATCGCCTTCTCTCTTTCTAGCTGCTGTAAATCATGTCAGAAGCCAGCAGATTAATTATTTTCCATACAACTGCCGTTTGGACCACTAACCCAACAAGTTAGAAAAAAATATTGCTCGGATATTCTCAGACACAGAGAGCATACATTATGAGAGTGAAGAGAATAACCACAATTACAGACCACAACAACGCAAATATTGACCATTCAACAACTGAACCATAACTACAGACTAGATCCACACAACTACGGACCAAAACAACTGACCACAACCACACAACTGACCGCAAAAACAAAACTGCTTACCATATCTAGTGACCACAACCACACAAATTCTGACCACACAACTACTGATCACTCATCTACTGACCACAACCACACATCTAGTGACCAAAACCACACAACTACTGATCACAACCACTCAACTTTTGACCCTTACAACTATTGACCACAACTACTGATGTAAACCACACAACTTCTAACCGGAACCACAAAACTTCTGACCACAACCACATAACTACTGACTATCGGTGGGAATTAAAAATGATTTCACTATTTTAATAATATAATCAAAGTACAACATTTTAAACTTTTGAAGAACAAACCCCACAACTTTACTTGTAAAGTTACCATGTAGTTACATATCACTACAATGTAACTATGAGTTGTCACAGTTAACTACAACACTTGTTAGTGTAATTACACTGTAATAAGGACCCCTTACAATGAAGAGTTACCATCATGTCTTTTGTTAATTTATCCAGTGGATTGAGTCCCTATTCTGACAGCCGGTCAGCTCTTCCTCCTGTGTGTCTTCCTGCTCACCATCACCTCTGACTGGATCTTCTATCGCTCCCTGGTGGCTGATTGCAATGGCTGTGATAGATCAGCACTCCTACTCAAAGATACTTCATAAATACAGCCCCAGTTCTTGCATGATAATCATGTGAGATCCATTGTCTTGTCACCTCATTTTACCAAACACTCCTAGTAGACTGTGCCATATCCTAATGACAGACCCCTCAGGAATGTAAATATAGTGAAAATGGGCATAATGGGCATAATGTGAGGCACGATCCAACGATGTAAAAAGTAAAGCACACAGTATGTTACAAAAAGCTATACTTGCACGTTGAAACAATACTGTTGACCAAGTCCGGAAATCACACCAAAGACCTAGAATCTAAGACCTATTTGTCTTGAGTGCTTGGAACTCAGTACGGACAGATTATGGAAGCAGAACTCATTTTTGTTCTTTGCAATGGCAAATGATCTTTTACATATAATTTAAAATAAAAATGTACCATATGTATTTTGCTTGTATCTGTATCAACATCTGCCATCATCCAGTTCCCATTAACTGTCTCAAGAATCTTAAAGTTAGTTATTACACACAGATACAACATTTCCATATGTGTTAAACTAAGTGTTCAAAAATTGTCCATGTGGGTTTTTATGAATAGATGCACATGGGGTTTTATATGAAGCACATTTATTTCAACAATGTTATGCCTGTGCATAAATCTAAAATTACAAAAGAATCATAAAGACTATGGGTCACAGTGTATAGGTACCCCTCCCTGATTGGCTGTGGTAATGTTCCTCAGTTCAGTGGGCAGGGCTCAAGCACTTAATTGGCAGGTATGACACAACAATAGATCCCCTGTGGTGTATTCAGGAAGAACAAAAACCGATCAAAAACGGGGAGGGACCTACCTGAATTTGTCCATTAGAAATTAAGTTTCCGTTGCAAAACGTTTTGGACTAATGATTACACCTCTGGCTGACTACATCAGTTACATGGCCGTACAGGTTCAGAAGGGAAATGTTGATATGGCAGATTCACTCATGTACAAGTACAAAAAAAGCATTTCCATAACCCCATCATCAACATTGAATACTGACAAAACCATGACTATTTAACTTGTTTTGCTTTAAGACAGAAAATTAAAAGCATTACACCTTTAGTAAAAACTGGTGAGCACAGTCTTTTTTGGAGCAAAGGGGGGAATAGACCTAATTTCTTATCTTCTATTGTTCCCCTTGTACCCAGTGGGAGGCCGTGTTCCTCACGCCTTCCCTCCTTTTACAGTAGGAGGCATTTATGTCTCTGCTTCCCCCGCCGGGCCTGTAGCGCCGCCCTCGTGGCCATCTCAAACACTTCCCTCACCCCATCCTTGCTCTTTGCGGAGCACTCCATGTAGCCGAAGGCACTGATCCGGTTCGCCATGTCACGCCCCTCCTCTGGCTTCACAGGCTCCTGAGAGGGGTGGGGGGTCAGAATGTGGAGTCAGGAAAGCCACATATTGATCTTCTGAGAATTGTGTGTGTGTGAGAGAGATTGAGAAAGAGACTGACTGTACCTGCTTCATCTTGGCTAGCTCTCTGCGGGTGTGCTCGTCGTTACGCAGGTCCTTTTTGTTGCCCACTAGGATAATGGGAACGTTAGGGCAGAAGTGTTTGACTTCTGGAGTCCACTTCTCCGGGATGTTTTCTAAACAAGGGGGAAGGGCAGAAGTCAAGGCCAGTAGGAGTTAGCGAGAGCAAACTTCTTCAGCATACTAATCAAGGCTGTCCAGTAGGGCTGGGCGATATATATTGTGTGACGATAGAAAAATGTCTATCGTTTCATATTATGCTCTATCGTTTATTTCGTTGTCGCAAATCACACTCTTTACTGCAACATTTTTCGTCAATTGGACGACGCTTTGCGTTCGTAAATTTGCAACAAACAAACATGAAAGAGAGTGAACGTGGTACAGAGCACAGAGACACGGAGCTCGTACCTAAAAGAGGGGCAACTTAGGTCGCATGGACGTGGTTTGGGTATGAAAAGTCTGACAGACCAGAAAACCGTCCTCTGCAAAATATGGCGCAGGCCGGTCTCGACAACAGGCTCAAACACCATTAACCTCTTTTAGGACCTACGCAAGAATCATGTGAAACAGTACGGAGAGAGTCCACGGTGAGACGCAAAAATGTAGTAGAGTGCTCAAAACAAACCCGACTCAGACGTTGCAAGAGGCTTTTGCCCACGGCACACCATATGGCAAAGAATCACAAAGATGGAAGGAGATAACAGCTGCCTTTACAACTTACATCTGCAAAGACATTGCCCCAATTTACACGGTCGATAAACGGGGGTTTTGTGGGTTGGTGCGAACACTCGACCCAAGGTACCAAATGCAAATTGATATGACACATATTATTGCCAAAATAACATGCAAAACAGGCAAGCCCCCAAAAATATATATGTTATTTTTTAGGCCTATATTATTTTGTTTGCAACTATAGTTGAATTGTTTTTTATTTACTTTAAGATTTTATACATTCATTTTTTATTACATGCTTAATTGAAAATTTGCCCAGGTTCAAAACAAAATAATCAAATATGAGTAAGTATCTTTTTATTTTGTTGAGTATAATTAAAAATGTAATAAGAAATAGGCCTTACATGTGGTCATTTTATATAAACTATTTATTCATTTAATTTAAAAGTTAATGTGCTATATCGTGATATATATCGTGATATGTATCGTTATCGGGATATGAAATGACCTATATCGGGATATGAGATTTTGGACATATCACCTAGCCCTACTGTCCAGGTCAAAGTCCTCTGATTGTGGATATAAGTGTGCTTTCCAATTCTGTCAAAGCTCTGTCACCAAAACAAGACCCGGTGTCACAAAAGTGAATGTGTATAAGTCTGCACAGTTGTATTGATGTCTGACAGAATTGGTATGTGTGGGTGTCTGTACGCGTAGCGACATAAATACTCACCCAAACTGTCGGGGCTATCAATGGAGAAGCACATGAGGATGACGTCAGTATCTGGGTAAGAGAGGGGACGGAGCCTATCATAGTCCTCCTGGCCTGCTGTATCCCATAGTGCCAACTCAACCTGTCAAAGGATTTCAAGAGACATCAACCAACTGTGCCCAACTTCCCAGATAAATACAGTGTATCTGACCTATTATAAAACAATTTAGAGGCATGATGCAGATTGCAGAATGGCCAATCCACATTTAATCATAGGAAAAGTCAGCAATACGAAATAATTACACACAGCTGGGTAACTTACTGCTTAGAAAAATCAATTGAAACAAAATGTGATATCTGCCAACATTGTCTGCCACTATTGGCGCTTACCAATTTGGGAAAGCCTCGAGTGAGGTTGCAAATTGGGAGGAGCCAGTAGTGACTGTTGGCAGATTTTAATTCTGTTAATTCTCATTGATCATCCTGCTTTGTATGATAAATGTAATTTACAGCGAGAGAAATACAGGTTGAAAAAAACTAAGGGAGAAGACATTACCTGTTTGCTGTCGACCTCAATGTCAGCGACGTAGTTCTCGAAGACAGTGGGCACGTAGACCTCGGGGAACTGGTCTTTACTGAATACGATGAGCAGACAGGTCTTCCCGCACGCTCCGTCTCCCACTATGACCAGTTTCTTTCGGATGGCTGCCATGACTGAACAAACGAGAGAGAATGTTGATACAGACATAAATACATTACAGATCAAAGAGTTGGAGCATGGATGGTACTGGCAACAGATGTTTTCAAGTCCTGCATGGGCCTCATATTACGTAGTTAATAGTTACAGTATGTTAGCTGTAGCCCATTCATAGGCACAAACTCCCTTAGAGTGCATATAGATGTAGGTATCTTCCTCCTGGGGGACTTGTTAAGAGCCTGGACACCTGCTCAAAATGCTCACACGCATCGCTTGTGGTACGGTTTTGGAAACATTATGAACGTATCTTTCATATCAGCGACAAAAAATAAATAAAAAGGATAAATTCATAGGGTTAGAGTTCCCACGTGATCATATCTCCATGTTACATAACTTGTTTATCAAAAACAGACAGAAGAGACCACCTGTGCACCTGTGTGTAAGCATAACTGGGGAGGAAGTGTAGTCCGTCAACTTGAAGCACTGCCAATCTGCTAACATTATAGTAAGTGCATCTTTTTTTACTTTAAATATTTCCTCCCCTCGCCGATATGAAAGATAAGGGCCAAATGCAGGGCTCTAAAGTGCGCCCAATTTGGTCTCATATGCGACTAAATATGTTTCTGTGCAACCAAGAGTTTTATTTTGGGAGCACTGTGCAACTATGAAAAAAATCTCCCAGATAGTTGTAATAATGATAAGGCTTCGCTGTGCCGTTGTTTCCGAGTTCCCTAGAGAAACAAGCGAGTGCAAATCCATTAGCGTCATTGTTGCACCATTACTACAGCGAACACGGTTTGCTTCTAGCTCTACCAGGTCAAAAGACTGGCGCACCATTTTTATCTTCCTAAAGCGGATCGCCAGAACCGCATTTTACATTCAGAAACCATGTCGTGGACCGTTCTAAAACCACTCGCGCGTCGACGTCATTAACCATTTGTTTAGACTTTGTTCAGTCATGTTACCTCGTTGTCTAGCTAGCTAAGAACCTGGTAACTTTATCAGTTTATCCAAACATTTGGGGGCACATAAAGGAAATGGGATAGCTTCTTCAGGAGATCAATGGTAATAGCAATGAATGAATGACAGAGCTCTTGCATTTAATCATCCCAAACCTGACGTTTATAAAGAGACAGTGTACAATTTTCAATGTAATGCATCAGGGGCTCCCAAGTGGCGCAGCAGTCTAAAGCACTGCATCTCAGTGCTTGAGGCGTCACTACAGGCCCTGGTTCGAATCCAGGCTGTATCACAACCGGCCGTGATTGGGAGTCCGATAGGGTGGCGCACAATTGGCCCAGCGTCATGTCCGGGTTTGGCTGGTGTAGGCCGTCATTGTAAATAAGAATTTGTTCTTAACCGACTTGCCTAGTTAAATAAAAAATTAAAAAATAGGACAAGAGCTTTTACACAATATAGAAACCTAATATTTTACAACTGACATATTTACAGTGTTATATATTAGTTTCTAGGGCACAACATGTGCTTCAAAAGTAGCTAGAATTCCTTTAGACTGTACCTCAATCAAAAAAAGTATTTTCTGGTGCACCTAAATTTTATGTTGTACTTCTAACTTTTCTTAAATTGGGAACACCTGTGCTACACTAACATTTGAAATTTAGAGCACTGGCCAAATGTTTTGAGAACTGTTTTCCAAGCGATGGTCGACCGATTCGGCCGATTAATTATGGCTGATTTCAAGTTTTCATAACAATCGGTAATCTGCATTTTAGGATGCCGAATTTGGCCGATTACATTGCAATCCACGAGGAGACTGCGTTGCAGGCTGACCACCTGTTACGCGAGTGCAGCATCAAAAGGACCTTGTGGCTGCAAGGAGCCAAGGTAAGTTGCTAGCTAGCATTAAACTTATAAAAAACAATCAACCTTAACATAATCACTAGTTAACCTAGTAATATCATCAACCATGTGTAGTTAACTAACTTGTCCTGCGTTGCATATAATCAAAGCAGTGCCTGTTAATTTACCATCTAATCACAGCCTACTTCAACTTCGCCAAACTGGTGATGATTTAACAAAAGCACATTCGTGAAAAAAGCACAATCATGGCACCAATGTACCTAACCATGAACATCAATGCCTTTCTTAAAATCAATACACAGGTATATTTTTTAAAACCTGCATATTTCGTTAAAATAAATTAATGTTAGCAGGCAATATTAACTAGGGAAATTGTGTCACTTCTCTTGCGTTCTGTGCAAGCAGAGTCAGGGTATATGCAGCAGTTTGGGACACCTGGCTCATTGCGAACTGTGTGAAGACCATTTCTTCCTAACAATGACCGTAATTAATTTGCCAGAATTTTACCAAATTATGACATAACATTGAAGGTTTTGTTTTCGAAATGATAGTTTCCGGATTTGACCATATTAATGACCTAAGGCTCGTATTTCTGTGTGTTTATTATATTATAATTAAGTCTATGAAATGATATTTGATAGAGCAGTCTGAGCGGTGGTAGGTAGCAGCAGGCTCGTAGGCATTCATTCAAACAGCACTTTCCTGCGTTTTCCAGCAGCTCTTCGCAATGCTTGATGCACTGTTTATGACAAGCCTATCAACTCCCGAGGTTAGGCTGGCAATACTATAGTGCCTATAAGAACATCCAATAGTCAAAGGTATATGAAATACAAATAGTAGAGAGAGAAATAGTCAAATACCTACAACCTAAAACTTCTTAACTGGGAATATTGAAGACTCATGTTAAAAGGAACCACCAGCTTTCATAAGTTCTCATGTTCAGAGCAAGGAGCAAGCTGAGCAAGCTTTTTTTAACATGGCACATATTGCACTTTTACTTTCTTCTCCAACACTGTTTTTGCATTATTTAAACCAAATTGAACATGTTTCATTATTTATTTGAGACTAAATTGATTGTAGTTATTATATTAAGTTAAAATAAGTGTTCATTGTTCATTCAGTATTGTTGTAATTGTCATTATTACAAATATATATATAAATTGCCGATTAATCGGTATCGGCTTTTTTTGGTCTTCCAATAATCGGTATCGTGTTGAAAAATCATAATCGGTCAACCTTCATTATTGCCATTGCTAACACAGTGTTTAAATTATAGCTAACCACTGAAAACCCAATGGAAAGAAGGGTTTGAGAGCTATGTTAGCGGAAGCCCAATATTGGATGAATGTTACTCCTTTGTCCAAGGACCTTACATGTTCTGTTAAAAGGGAGAATTGGCTCCGGTAGCCAAAACAGCCAAATACTCCATACTGAAACGATTCTCAATTGCAGCACAGTTCTAGAAACATAAACCCCTCTACTTTCATATCATATCAAAATAATTTCACAAATAAAAAAATAAAGTTACAGCAGACAGTATTTTTCAGTGAGAACAAGTTTGTGGCGTCTGTCTTCTGTTTACACACAAGTGTTCTGGGACACAGATAGCTAATTAGCACAGGTAGTCCACTGTCTTCCGTCTGTTTTCAATAAAACAAGCGCTATAACATGGAGATATGGCCGTGTGGGAACCCTAACACTATGAAAAGGTGTGTATCAATTTATTTATTTTCGCCAATATGAAAGGATCTTATGCTTCCAAAACTATACCGCAAGCGGTGTGTTAATGTTCAGACTGGGCCTCCCGGGTGGCGCAGTGGTCTAGGGCACTGCATCGCAGTGCTAACTGCGCCACCAGAGTCTCTGGGTTCGCGCCCAGGCTCTGTCGCAGCCGGCCGCGACCGGGAGGTCCGTGGGGCGACGCACAATTGGCATAGCGTCGTCCGGGGTAGGGAGGGTTTGGCCGGTAGGGATATCCTTGTCTCATCGCGCTCCAGCGACTCCTGTGGCGGGCCGGGCGCAGTGCGCGCCAGCCAAGGGGGCCAGGTACACAGTGTTTCCTCCGACACATTGGTGCGGCTGGCTTCCGGGTTGGAGGCGCGCTGTGTTAAGAAGCAGTACGGCTGGTTGGGTTGTGCTTCGGAGGACGCATGGCTTTCGACCTTCGTCTCTCCCGAGCCCGTACGGGAGTTGTAGCGATGAGACAAGGTAGTAATTACTAGCGATTGGAAACCACGAAAAATTGGGGAGAAAATGGGATAAAAATTATTTAAAAAAATAATAATAATAATTTAAAAAAAAATGTTCAGACTGAACATCATTGCTCTTAACAAAACTCCCCCCTACAGATGACACCTTCTTCCAATGACTCTTAGCTACACTATATATACACAAAAGTATGTGTACACCCATTGAAATTAGTGGATTTGGCTATTTCAGCCACATCCGTTGCTGACAGGTGTATAAAATCAAGCACATGGCCATGCAATCTCCATAGACAAACATTGACAGTAGAATGTCCTTACTGAAGAACTGCGACTTTCAACGTGGCACTGTCATAGAATGCCACCTTTCCAACAAGTCAGTTCTAAAAATGTTTGCCCTGCTAGAGCTGCCCTTGTTAACTGTAAGTGCTGTTATTGTGAAGTGGAAACTTCTAGGAGCAACAGCGGCTTAGAAGCAAAGTGGTAGGCCCCACAAGCTCACAGAACAGGCCCGCCGAGTGCAGAAGCACATCAAAATATTCTGTCCCCTGTTGCAACACTCACTACCGACTTCCAAACGGCCTCTGGAAGCAACGTCAGCACAAGACTTGTTTGTCGGGAACTTCATGAAATGGGTTTCCATGGCCTAGCAGCCGCACACAAGAC
The DNA here is from genome assembly GCF_029448725.1 of Salvelinus fontinalis. Classification (NCBI taxonomy): domain Eukaryota; kingdom Metazoa; phylum Chordata; class Actinopteri; order Salmoniformes; family Salmonidae; genus Salvelinus; species Salvelinus fontinalis. The sequence continues at coordinate 27,832,909 of NC_074682.1, read as the reverse complement.
TAAGATCACCATGCGCAATGCCAAGCGTCGGCTGGAGTGGTGTAAAGCTCGCCGCTATTGGACTCTGGAGCAGTGGGAACGCGTTCTCTGGAGTGACGAATCACGCGTCAACATCTGGCAGTCCAACGGACGAATCTGGGTTTGAAAGATGCCAGGAGAGCACTACCTGCCCCAATGCATAGTGCCAACTGTAAAGTTTGGTGGAGGATGAATAATGGTCTGGGGGTGTTTTTCCGGGTTCGGGCTAGGCCCCTTAGTTCCAGTGAAGGGAAATCTAAACACCACAGCATACAATGACATTCTAGATGATTCTGTGCTTTCACATGTGGTAACAGTTTGGGGAAGGCCCTTTCCTGTTTCAGCATTACAATGCCCCTGTGCACAAAGTGAGGTCCATACAGAAATGGTTTGTCGAGATCAGTGTGGAAGACCTTGACTAGCCTGCACAGAGCCCTGACCTCAACCCCATCAAACACCTTTGGGATAAACTGGAATGCTGACTGCGAGCCAGGCCTAATCACCCCAACATCAGTGCCCAACCTCACTAATGATCTTGTGGCTGAATGGAAGCAAGTCCCTCCAGCAATATTCCAACATCTAGTGGAAAGCCTTCCAAAAAGAGTGTTATAGCAGCAAACGGGGGACCAACTTCATATTAATGCCCAAGATTTTGGAATGAGATGTTAGACGAGCAGGTGTCCACATACTTTTATTCATGTAATGTATTGAGTCATGATCAGGGGATATGTTAGCTGTAGCTATCTTTGTAGCAGTGGTGGAACTGTATTTTGAAATGAAATAACGGGATGAAATAAAGGGACAGCTCTCACTTCAAAATATTAATTTGTCAAAATCCTTGATTAATTATTATGATCAAATAGGTCTCCTGTAGGATTTGTGATCTGGAACAACACAGCTAGACATTGTCTAATTTTATGAAAACACTAAGGGTACTTTTTAGATTTAGATTATTTTAATTCATTCAGGAACATAAGACTCAGATGAAAATGTATCGATTGTGCATATTTGAATGTCAATCAGAATAACATTAGTTAACGCAGCTAAAGTAGTTAGCTAATTGAGTGGGATATGAAATCAAGATAACGAGCAAGCTAATATATTGTAACGAACTTGGAAATCGACTCTGCCGTTATAGCATGCTTTTGCGGCACAGTCGATAGCACGCTGGACTTCGGGTTAGAAGGTCGAGGGTTCGAGACCTGCTCCCTGCCGTTTCATTACAGTATTATCTATCCCCCTCACAACAGTATTAACAGTTGGCTGACGGTGCAGCTAACTTATTGGCTTACCTACTTGATTAGCCACAAGATAAATAAAAAGGTAATGAATTAAATTAGTATTTACAATTACGGCCTACCAAAAGGCCTCCTGCGGGACGGGGATCAAAAGTACAAATATAGGACAAAACACACAACACTAAATAAAGAGAGACCTAAAACGACAACATAGTATGGCAGCAACCCATAACAACACAGCATGGTAGCAACTAGCTAGGCAACTAACAGAAGGGTTGTTACCCAGCTAGCTAACTTTACTAACAACTAACGTTAGATAATTTAGCTAGATAGCTCAACACGAAATAAAAATTGCTAGCTCGTAGCTGGTCAACACATGTGTTATTAATTTATGCGGCCATGTCTGATATTGCAGGGCACGAATACCACGTAAACAGCCCTAGCTAACGAACTAGTTAAGGTTATCGATGTGAATTTAAAATAACTAATTTGCCAACGATAGCTTACTAGCGTATTAGATTAGCCTATCCGATGCGGAAGTGATGGGGTGGCTAGCTTGCTAACTGGCAAGGTTGAAGAGGAAAGTACATTTAGACCTGGTTAGCTTTTAATGCACTTAAAATAACTACGTTAGCTAGCTTTACTAACGTTACTGGATTATTGGTTTCTGAGTTATATTGGCATCATTTGTGTAATCCAATTAGGCTTACCTGGCCAATAGGTAGCTAGCTAGTTTGTTGTTTTCTTGATAATGTCTCGGTCTCACGCTTGACTAGTTAGCTTGTGTTAGGCTAGTAGCTCCCAACTGTGTTTGAGGGGGCGCTCTGAAACAGACTGCGAGGAGGAGGTGCTTGACTCGGACTGCGTAGGACGAGTGGCAACTGAAAAATCTTTGATGACTCGGACAGCAAAGTCTGTGTACAGTCAGGGTTTCCTCCCTCTTTATGAACACTGACTGACGCCACACAGTTCCAAACATGGCTTCAACAGAGATGCCCTATTTCACCCCATCGTTCAGACTGCAACGGTGTGTTTATTTGTCACAAGAAAGATATACCTCCAGATGGACCTTGGCAAAAACACCAACAAATGAATTGATTCTCAAATAATCTATTTCCATGGTGATAATTATGATTATTAATAATAATGATCATAGTTAATTGATCATTATGATGAATGATAATTGCACTGATGGAGTATAAAGGTTTTTAAAAGTCCCTACTAAGAAATTGGTAAAGGTAGCCCGAGTGGCGCAGCGGTCTAAGGCACTGCATCTCAGTGCAAGAGGCGTCACTACAGTCACTGGTTTTAATCCAGGCTATATCACATCTGGCCGTGATTGGGAGTACCATAGGGCGGCGCACAATTGGCCCAGCGTCGTCCAGGTTTGGCTGGGGTAGGCCGTCATTGTTAATAAGAATTTGTTCGTAACTGACTTGCCTAGTTAAATAAAAAAAGCCCTTGATCATGACTCTCAGTCAGTGTCCATAAAGAGGGAGGAAACCCTGACAGTTACATTACACCTCAATCAGTGGACAAAGGCTTCTTCTTCTTTGAGATTAGGTTAGCGGATCGCATCCAACGTTTAAGGTGCCTACACCGCCACCTACTGTACGGGAGTGTGAGGCCAGTCATGGCCTACCGAGTTTCAATTATTTTATTAGTCCTGTAAAGCCCTAGACATCACCCCCCCCCCCCCCCCCCCCCCCCAAACGCCAATCCGTCCAGTCTCTATCCAGTCTCTATGAAGGAGTATTTGGCTGTTTTGGCTTCCAGAGCAAATTCTCCCTTTAAACAGAACATGTAAGGTCCTTGGACTAAGGCGTAATGTTAGGCTCCTTTACTCCAATATTTGGCTAGAGTCAAAGGCCTTGCATTCTTCTATCAATCACCTTTTTTTATAAAGCCCTTTTTACATCAGCAGATGTCACAAAGTGCTAATACCGAAACCCAGCCTTAAACCCCAAACAGCAAGCAATTCAGATATAGAGACACGGTGGCTAGGAAAAACTCCTTAGGAAGGCAGGAACCTAGGAAGAAACCTAAAGAGGAACCAGGCTCTGAGGAGTGGCCAGCCCTCTTCTGGCTGTGCTCGGTGGAGATTATAAGAGTACATGGCCAGATGTTCAAACGTTCATAGATCAAATCACATTTATTTGTCACATGCGCCGAATACAACAGTGAAATCATTACAAGCCCTTAACCAACAATGCAGTTTTAAGAAAATAGCTCAAAAAAAAGTAAGAGATAAGAATAACAAATAAATAAAGAGCAGCAGAAAAAAACAAAAGCAGGGCTATATACAGGGGGTACCAGTACAGAGTACATTTTTATTTTATTTATTTATTTTATTTAACCTTTATTTAACTTGGCAAGTCAGTTAAAAACACATTCTTATTTACAATGACGGCCTAGGAACAGTGGGTTAACTGCCTTGTTCAGGGGCAGAACAACATATTTTTACCTTGTCAGCTCGGGGATTCGATCTAGCAACCTTTTGGCTACTGGCCCATTGCTCTAACCACTAGGCTACCTGCGGGGGCACCGGTGGCATTGAGGTACTTGAAGTAATATGCACAGGTAGATAGAGTTATTAAAGTGACTATGAATAGATAATAACAGAGAGTAGCAGCAGCGTAGAAGAAGAGGGCAATGCAAATAGTCTGGCCATTTGATTAGCTGTTCAGGAATCTTATGGCTTGGGGGAAGAAGCTGTTTAGAAGCCTCTTGGACCTAGACTTGGCACTCCGGTACCGCTTGCCGTGCGGTAGCAGAGAAAACAGTCTATGACTAGGGTGGCTGGAGTCTTTGACAATTTTAGGGCCTTCCTCTGACACTGCCTGGTATAGAGGTCCTGAATGGCAGGAAGCTTGGCTCCGGTGATGTGCTGGGCCGTTCACGCACTACCCTCTGTAGTGCCTTGCGGTAGGAGACGGAGTAGTTGCCATACCAGGCAGTGATGCAACCCATCAGGAGGCTCGCGATGGTGCAGCTGTAAAACCTTTTGAGGATCTGAGGACCCATGCAAAATATTTTCAGTCTCCTGAGGGGGAATAGGTTTTGCCTTGCCCTCTTCACGACTGTCTTAGTGTGTTTCGACCATGTTATTTGGTTGGTGATGAGAACGGCAAGGAACTTGAAGCTCGCAACCTGCTCCACTACAGCCCCGTCGATGAGAATGGGGGAGTGCTCGGTCCTCTTTTTCCTGTAGTCCACAATCACCTCCTTTGGCTTGATGACATTGAGGGAGAGGTTGTTGTCATTGAACCACACTGCCAGGTCTCTGACCTCTTCCCTATAGGCTGTTGCATTGTTGTCGGTGATCAGGCCTACCACTGTTGTGTCATCGGCAAACTTAATGAAATTATGGTGTTGGAATCGTGCCTGGCCGTGCAGTCATGAGTGAACAGGGAGTACAGGAGGGGACTGAGCACGCACCGCTGAGGGGCCCCCGTGTTGAGGATCAGCGTGGCGGATGTGTTGTTACCTACCCTTACCACCTGGGGGCGGCCGGTCAGGAAGTCCAGGATCCAGTTGCAGAGGGAGGTGTTTAGTCCCAGGGTCCTTAGCTTATTGATGAGCTTTGAGGGCACCATGGTGTTGAACGCTGAGCTGTAGTCAATGAATAGCATTCTCACATAGCTGTTCCTTTTGTCCAGGTGTGAAATGGCAGTGTGGAGTGCAATGAAGATTGCATCATCTGTGGATCTGTTGGGGCGGTTTGCAAATTGGAGTGGGTGCTTGTAAGTGCTTTAATGTGTTTGGACCACAGGAAAAGTTGCTGCTGCCTTGGCAACAGCAAATGGGGATCCCTAATGAATACAAATACACCTACAAATGTCGAGTCTCATAGCAAGGAGTCTGAATACCTATGTAAATAAGGTATTTCTGTTTTTATTATTTATACATTTGCAAACATTTCTAAAAACCTGTTTTCACTTTGTCATTATGGGGTATTGTGTGAAGATTGATGAGAAAAAAATGATTTTATACATTTTAGAATAAGCCTGTAACATAACAATATGTGGAAAAAGTGAAAGGGTCTGAATACTTTCTGAATGCACAGTACATCATTGGTACCATAGCATACATACAAAAGATGTGATAGACAACTCATTTTGAATTATTGGAAACAGCTCGCTAAACAATGGTTGACAATAAGTTCAGCCTGTCTGTAATGCTTCACAATGCTATGTGTGTATGTTATGCACATATGTGTCTGTGTTTGTATGTGTGTCTGTTTGTATGTGTGTGTGTGTTTGTTTGCCCCTCTTTGTGTGTGTGTGTGTGTGTGTGTGTGTGTCTGTACACTGTCCTCTTTTCGTGTATTAATGACCATTGCTCTGGCTCTAATCCTGATAAGAGGCTTTCTTAGCACTAGTCAAATTCACCTCTTGGAAACCAACTCAGGCATAATGTTCCATGGAAATGCTCCCAGCAATAGGCTTAATGCTAATAATTTCCCCATGTGACTGTTTACGAAACCTGTTTACACAAAACACAAAACACATAGATTTTTGATCAATAATTAAAATCTTACAATATCAAGATCACTCGCTGTTTTTTCACCAGCATCCTTCCATCTGTGATAGATGACATGGAGTACTGCAGCAAAGTCTAAGAACGGTTTTATTATTATTATACCTAAAATTCCTGTTCATTCCTGCTGAAGTAATTCCTCTTTTTTCCTGGCTACTGCTACTCTGTAACAGTCTGTTAGTGACGGTTTACAATAGATTATGGGTCAGACAAAAGACGTAGAAGAGACATCATTTTTTTACTATAAAAGAGATTTTAAACAATAGACACAAAATCCATAAAATGTAATTATATTAATATTAAAGTAAACAGTATAAATGGTGTCTGGTTCATGGATGTCTGTACGAGCAGCCCAAGGCCCAGTGAGACTTTATAGTCCTACTCTTCCAAAGGCAACACTGCACTTTGCTTTCCACACTCCACTGTCCAGCTGAGCTGAGTCAGAAGCTATCTCTGACCCTATAAGCATAAGGTCCTAACCTTTAACCCTCACTGGGAGGTCCCTGGGCCTCCTGTGTGCCCTTCCTTGGGCAGGGATGGCTGCCAGAGGACCCTCATACCTGGAAAGGGTAGTCCTGCAGGTAGCGCACCAGTGGGCGTGGCAGGGGCAGCTGGTCAATACAGTCGATTTGGCAGTTGATGGTGAGGCGTGTGAGGTGCTGGAGAGAGGGGAAGGCCTGTGGCAGGGGACGCATCAGCTTGAGCAGTACTGCATTGTCCTTCGCTGAGGGCTGGGAAGGGCTGGGTTTGGCATTAGGTTTTGGAGGGCCCTCTGACTCCACTCTCTTGCCCTGTTGTGTCTGGCCTGAGCCAACGTAGTGTTGCACCAGGCTGCAGACGTCAGGGAAAGACAGCAAGTGAGGGGGGCCTGGGGAGCTGGAATCCAGACGGAAGTGACCCCCACTGTACTCTATGCGTACGTTGGTGGGGCCACAGGCCGTCTTCACTGACAGAGTCAGCATGTAGAGAGGGTGGCTGCTGTCGCGTACCAGGAAGGTTCCCACTGACACCTTCAGGAGAGCGTCTCGAGCCTCTCTGGCTGAAATTGACCCCCAGTACCAACCTGGAGGCAGAAACAGACCCACATGTTACTATTGTGTCCCATATTATCTCCATTACATGCAGACTTTAACGCTGAAACACACACACATGCTTACACATGTAAACATACACACATACACATAAGGGTGGGGTGGGGGGGGGTGCTAGTAGGCATACCTGAGTTCTGCAGGTACTGGAAGGTGGTGGTGATGCAGCAGAGGTCCTCTGTAGGGTCATAGAGAGGGGCAGTTGGGTTCTGACAACACAAATCTCCTCTCTCACCATAATTCTGCTGCATGCTGCTCATCATCCTAGCAATCATATCCGAAGGCGGCCCTCGCAACAGAGCCCTGAGGTAGGAGGAAAGAATCTATAATTTTGTGCCTGGATTGGATAGGTTATGCCACAGTAGTTGCTATGGTGACAGAAACATATGTCACATCTAGGGGTGGCAAAAGGATTGTGATTTCCACCCCACAATGTTGTCATATAAGTAGTATGATATTCACAGATTTTCACCAGTCACGATTTTCCCTAAACATCAAACACAAAGCAAGCTTCATGAGCACTTTTTCCGCCCTAGTCTTCCATAACTTGGCAAATGGTGGTATATGAACCCTTAGGAGGCACTTTGTTAAACTGTCAGCAGAGGCCCGAAGGCAATGATGCTGCTATAACATAAATAACATAAAATGTGGGGAATGTGTAAAGAAGATGATTTTCCTCCTTTCTTTATCAACTTTGACTTAACCATGTGCCTTTATGTTAACCATGTGTAGTGAAAAAGAAAAGCGGCACACTCTAGGTACACTCTAGGTACTCAGATGCAATAATTTAATAACCATAACCAACATTTGACAGCCTTGATGTCTTCATCAGGGTGTAATGACAAACACTGCAGGTCACTAGTTGATAGAGATTGAAAGGGCACACAGGTGTCTGTAATCATGGCTGGCTGTGGCTTAATTTCATTGGTTGATTTACACATATAAATAGAACATATAAAAAGCATGAATGGATAACATATGATCATAGATACAATTTGGCTACATAGGAATACAAACATTATTTACAATGGATAGCAAAAACATAAGAATCACAAGAATGGCTTCAGATCAAACTCTACGTTGAGACCGAATGTATCTTTAAAGTAAAGATCCAGGCGGCCTCTCGATTTAACAATAAATTGTCAAGGTCACACCCTCTCCTAGGGATACCAATATAGCAAAGGCACAAAATAGAGAGTGGTTTGCTTCCAAAAAATGGCCCGTAACTGGATACGTCGAGTTTTTGCACCTAATAGGTGCTATGCTCAGATTCTTACTTTTTAGTTCGCGCTTCGTTTTACCCATATACTTTTTACAACCCTTGTTGTAAAGTTATAAGATACATTACTGCCTTAGTGAAGCACGTGACAACACCTTTGATTGACCTGTTTCCCTGTGTCACGTTCCTGACCTTATTTCCTTTGTTTTGTCTTTATTTAGTTGGTCAGGACGTGAGCTGGGTGGGTATAGTCTATGTTCTATGTTTATAGGTTAGGTTTGTCTTATTGGCCTGATATGGTTCTCAATCAGTTGTCTCTGATTGGGAACCATATTTAGGCTGCTTGTTTTCACTATTGGTTTGTGGGTGATTGTTCCTGTTTGTGCGTTCATGTGTTCACTAGTTCAGGACTGTAGCGTCGTTGGTTTTCGTCTGTTTATTGTTTTTGTTCGTATTGAAAAAGTATTCCAATAAATATGGAAACGTCCTCTCTTTCCACCGACGAAAGACGTTACACCCTGTTTGGGGGTGTTTGAAGAATCTACATTTGTAAGTGTCATTGTATTGAGCGCAGCCATTACACTTGTGTATCCATCCGAGGAGCAAGGAGACGTTGTGCGTTGGTAACCATATGTAGTTATCATCTTCATGACTTAAAATTAATTGAGCACAGATTGAAAGCAATTGTATAAATAAATTATCAAAGAAATCATAATTATAGCTTCTCCAAAGGGGCGACACAACTAAAATAACGTTTAACAAAACGTTTAGGATCCAAGATTATTGCTAACCTATTATTACCTATGATATACAAATAATGTAGGTAACAAGGTCAAATCCCATGATGAATTCTTGACCCGAAATACCTTCAATTTTGCACGGAGAAAAAGTCCATCCACATTCAAACTTTCAGCCTAGGCTACAACTGTCACAGGCAGACATTTTTTTGACTATAGGCCTAATTTATAATCTTCGAATATGAACTCATATAAATCCTAAACACTTCATTCTCCTGGCTTTGTTCCACACTGTCTGGTACACAACGAATAAACTCTGTGCTGAATGTTCCTTAATTTCCTACATGTGATGTCAAAACGTGGCTACATTTGATTTTCTCAGCACAGCCAAATTGTGAAATTAAAATTAGTGCATGTAGCCTAATTGTGCCAACAACAAATTCAACTTACCTTTGAACACAAGAAATCATTATGAATCCAGTTTAAACATTTTGGCCTGTGTGTTTATACAATTATCCAATAAAGCCAGTGATTATTATATACTGTAGGAACAGTCACCGAGTTGACGTTGTCATGGCGCCAATAACCCGAAAAACAAAAGTAATCTCATTAACTAAATAGACTTTTCAGAATTTTTTCAAAATGTAAAATAATCCAAATTTATTTTGGTCATAACTATAAAATCTCCAACGTGTCAGTTTCAACCTCCGAAAAAATAGAGGGTGAAGTCCAGCGGAGTAATCCGCTCACCAGACACTGTTGTTATTCTATTCTACGGAAAGACGGTGAGAACGCCTCTTGTAAATTCAGTGTTGCGGGTTGACGGGAGTTCTAGGAATCTAATTCCAATAATGGCTTTGTATTTCAGCGCCGCAGCGGCAGGGGCCGCATCTGTCCTGTGCCCACCCTGTTTCGCGGAACTGCGCTGCGTTTCGATTTGCTCCGGCGCGTGCTCGAGTTTCCTTTTCAGCCTCGCGCCAGGGGTATGGAAGAGGCTCAGCTGGTATCACCAGTACGCCTAATGCGCAGCGGATGACTTCTAAGTAGAGCACTTTCCAGGAAAGCTGACTGAAATTGACCTTAGCTGACAGTGCCCCTCCCGTATAATGCTCCGCCTTCCCTCATAAGGTTTCATAGGCTACTGTTGATTCTTTAACTTTGTGATTACCGTTTGTAAACCTATTCGTTGTTTAAATGAGTGTTTACAAACAAATACGTCTCCAATTTTACTTCTTTAATTTATACGTTCTGTTTTACAGGACAAACAATCAACGATATGCAAGCATATCAGGTAGAGGAGGTTCATTTCCATTCAAAAAAATCTTTCTCAGACATAATTTGACCTCATTCAGATTATCACTGTGGTATGTACAAACACACATTCACACATTATTTTATTTAACACTTGATCGTCCCTTGTTGTATCCCCTATTACCCAAACATTTAGTAAAAACAAAGACAAATTAAATATACATCATTTTTTATTTATTGGAAGATGATGTAAAATAATGAGCATCCTGACATGCTTCAACCTTCATCTGACTGTGATCAGTCCTTTCGGGGAAGGGCAAGGTGATGTGTCTTTTAGTATGGGGCCCAGGGCACTGATGGTGAAACGATGGACAGCGTGGAAAAAGCGAACATACAAGTAATGTTGCATAACATAAAAAATAGACTTTGAGACGTTGCTTTATCTTAAAATAAGCACTATCAGATCCACAAGGTAAGAAACAGACAGTTGAGAAGAGGCCAGTTTATACGTGGAGGTTTGGGTGTGAGTCTGTTCCTGTCACTCTCTAGCTCTCTTCCCCGTTCTCTCCGGCCCCCTTGACGAGGCGCTTGTTGCCCCTCTTCCCCCCTGGCCCACGTGGCTTGGCGAACACCTGCTTCAGAGTGTGTTCGATGGGATGGACCTCCTCATAAAGAAACTCCTCCGTCAGCCCATCCCCACCGTCAATCTCAATCTGTACACACACACACACACACACACACACCACATGCGAGAGAAAAAGGGAAGAGGGAGAAAGAAGGAACATGGTTGGAAAAGATCAGTATACATGCACACTGTGATATGACAGTCTGATATTATAAGGTACATTAAAGATGGGTAACTTGGAGGTTGTGTAATTGTTGAACCTTTTTGGCGATATCTAGATGGTAGTCTCTCTCCACCTCATCCAGTAGCGGGTTCTTACAGCTGGAGTACAACATCCGCTCCTTAATGCTACAGCTATACCCTGGCATGGAGTAGATGAACACTGAGAGAGAGAGAGAGAGAGAGAGAAGGATTATGAGAGATCCTATAACCTTTAATTGCGTATAATGTGTGTGTGTGTGTGATACTGACCCAGAGCCTCCTGTTGCTGTCCTTGGTGGGAGTGTTTGAAGATGAAGAAATGGTATCTGGGTGTGTCTGTAGGGATTCTGTAGGGAAGCTCACGAGTCTCTGTGGGGTTGGTGTGGACCAGCTCGACTGTCTCTTTCTCTGTGTCCAACTTCTGAGACACACACAAAAAATCACAATACTGAGTGTGTATACTGAGTGTGTGTGTGCTTGTGCGTACCTGCGTGTGAGCAAAAGATAGAGAATGTTTGTTGCATGTTTTGTTTGACTTTGTTTTGTATGTTTGTTACGTGAGGCCTGCTCACCAGCTGTATGTAGTTGATACGTTTCTGTTTGAGTTGCTGCAGAGCGCGTTTGGCCTCCTCCTGTAGAGGGAACACCAGGCCTGTAAGAGTCTGGTGCCTTTTGTCCAAACCAAACTCCATTGTCACCTGTAGGGGCCGACATATAGCCATAAAACCACAGTCTCTGCATAACACAAATCAATAATCTATTCCTACATAAACTATAAGGAACAAGGTACTGCAGGAGGAGAAGTTGTTATCAACTACACAAATCAATAAAGAGATGCAGGTGGAAACAGTAGAGGCCGACCAATTATGGCTGATTTCAAGTTTTCATAACAATCGGTAATCTGCATTTTTGGACACCGAATTTGGCCGATTACATTGCAATCCACGAGGAGACTGCGTTGCAGGCTGACCACCTGTTACGCGAGTGCAGCATCAAAAGGACCTTGTGGCTGCAAGGAGCCAAGGTAAGTTGCTAGCTAGCATTAAACTTATAAAAAACAATCAATCTTAACATAATCACTAGTTAACCTAGTAATATCATCAACCATGTGTAGTTAACTAGCTTGTCCTGCGTTGCATATAATCAAAGTGGTGCCTGTTAATTTACCATCTAATCACAGCCTGCTTCAACTTCGCCAAACTGGTGATGATTTAAAAAAAGCACATTCGCGAAAAAAGCACAATCGTTGCACAAATGTACCTAACCATGAACATCAATGCATTTCTTAAAATCAATACACAGAAGTATATATTTTTAAACCTGCATATGTAGTTAAAATAAGTGAGTGTTAGCAGGCAATATTAACTAGGGAAATTGTGTCACTTCTCTTGCGTTCTGTGCAACAGAGTCAGGGTATATGTAGCAGTTTGGGCCACCTGGCTCATTGTGAACTGTGTGAAGACCATTTCTTCCTAACAAAGACCGTAATTAATTTGCCAGAATTTTACATAATTATGACAACGTTGAAGGTTGTGCAATGTAACAGCACTATTTAGACTTAGGCATGCCACCCGTTCGATAAAATACGGAACGGTTCCGTATTTCACTGAAAGATTAAACGTTTTGTTTTCGAAATGATCGTTTCCGGATTTGACCATATTAATGACCTAAGGCTCGTATTTCTGTGTGTTTATTATATTATAATTAAGTCTATGATTTGATAGAGCAGTCTGACTGAGCGGTGGTAGGTAGCAGCAGGCTCTTAAGCATTCATTCAAACAGCACTTTCCTGCGTTTGCCAGCAGCTCTTCGCAATGCTTGAAGCACTGCGCTGTTTATGACTTCAAGCCTATCAACTCCCGAGATTAGGCTGGCAATACTATAGTGCCTATAAGAACATCCAATAGTCAAGGTATATGAAATACAAATGGTATAGAGAAATAGTCCTATAATTCCTATAATAACTACAACCTAAAACTTCTTAACTGGGAATATTGAAGACCACCAGCTTTCATATGTTCTCATGTTCTGAGCAAGGAACTTAAACGTTAGCTTTTTTACATGGCACATATTGCACTTTTCCTTTCTTCTCCAACACTGTGTTTTTGCATTATTTAAACCAAACATGTTTCATTATTTATTTGAGACTAAATTGATTGTATTTATGTATTATATTAAGTTAAAATAAAAGTGTTCATTCAGTATTGTTGTAATTGTCATTATTACAAATATATATATATATATATATATATATATATATAAAAATCGGCCGATTAATCGGTATCGGCTATTTTCGGTCCTCCAATAATCTGTTTTGGCATTGAAAAATCATAATCGGTAGACCTCTAGAAAACATAGTTATAAAATGTGGCTTAAAGATGAGGAGCAAGCCTCTTTTTAAAGACATCCTCCAGAGGATTTTGAACTTTTACTGTTGAAAATACAATACAGTATGCACACTAAAGGGTAGAAAAATATGTTTTGAGCTAAATAGTGTTTTTTCGACATAACTGCAAAGTTCAAGGAGTAGGGCATTCAAGGAGTTGGTCTGATGGGAAGTCGTGATGTCATCGGCCTCCCCCTTGCTTCAGGAACAATAGAGGAGCAATAGAGAACAAAAGAGGAAAGGCCCACCCCCCCACATGTGCAATGTCATGACTTACCTGGACCAACTATTGAGATGTGCCTTTTGTTAAATGAGTTGAAAAGGAGACTGGAGTGCCACTTTTAAAGGTCTTTAGTACAGAGTTGAAGATGAGAGGGCGGGACAAACCTTTGCTCGTCCTCTAGGAGTGTTGCTTAACCTTCTACGCTCATCCTGTGGGCATATAATGGACAAACAATGTTTAATCTCTTTCTCTTTTTTTTCTCTCACACACATGCACACATACTTGCACTCATTGCCTACATACACCTGAACCAGATGCTCAGACACACACACATACACACGTGAAAATACTGAGAGAAGAACCCTAGCTTACCCATACAACCTTGTCCTGGATGGCACATTACAGAGACACAAACACATATGGATGACAATATGTACTACACATCATACAAAGGTATAACAAGATACATTATCTCACATTAGTAGCCTTCATCGTATATGTTTGTAATATGCACTGAAAATAATATACTAATTGGTGGATATATAGCACAGTCACTCCCCTTTGCTTTACCTCTGTTATTTTTATTCGCTGCAGCTCCTGCTCCGCTACTGTGAGAGGTGCAGGGGAGGAGCAGGAGGACATGTGACGCAGGTACCCCTGGAAACACAGGTCTTCCTGTGGACACAGGACCCAGGAAGTGATTCGCTGAACAAGCCCAACATACTTTATTCACAAAAAGAGGGCTCCTATCCAATTTATCATACATCATCTTAACTCTTAATTTGAGTCAGTTTCCTACAGCATGAAAATAATCTTACAGCAACAGAAAATGTGAATTATTATGTGGATTATAATAATGGACATTTTTGTAGGGGTTGATACATGTTTCGTAGGGGAAATTTCAAAGTGGAAATGACAAACTTCAGAAGCCTTTTAAAATGCAAATACACAATAAGTTTTACATTTCCTGCATTGCCGGAACGTTGTCCTGCAACAGATTAAGCTCCTACATATGTAAGGAGGTAGATGAGGCCACTGAGGAAGGGCTGTGATCAGCTGTTGCCATGAGCTGTCAATCACATAGTGATTTGACTGATTGGAGGCTGATATATAGACAGAAAAGGCAACTAACTGGGTGACATCAGTCACTGACTGTAGTGTCTTCACATGATAATCTTCTGACCTCATGAGGTCAAGACCTCATTTAACCCCTCCTTCATCAACTGCTCTCTTGTGTCTAGTCTACCCAAATGGAATGTGGAACTTTGCTCTACTCTGTGGACTCTGCAGTGGTTGTTGTCAAGTAAGCATCTTAACCCCTGGCCCTGGACCTCCTGAACAGAGTAGGAACATTTGTATGCTGTGGAGTGAGTCAAATGTTCCAATATGCAGAAAATAAAGGGGGAGAAGGGAGGTTATTTCAAAGGCCGGGGATTGATAGGGTTAACCCACAAGTCAGTTAAACCAAAGTCAAATAAAAGTGTTTTGGATTTGATGATTCCAGACCACAGACCTCAACTGTGCCAAACATCTCATCCTTGATGTGGCCTCCGCCAAACTCCTTCTTTAATGTGGCACGGGTGGCAGCGTAGACCATCTTCTCCCTCACCTACAGGGGGCATAGCGGATGAGGAAAGAACACTGAACACTGGGTAGTGCACTGCATGTGCATGTTTTACAGAAAATGTGTATAAACTGTATGCATGATCGAGGCAGGTAGCCTAGCGGTTAGAGCATGGCAGGTAGCCTAGCGGTTAGAGCGTTGCAGGTAGCCTAGCGGTTAGAGCGTTGCAGGTAGCCTAGCGGTTAGAGCATTGCAGGTAGCTTAGCGGTTAGAGCGTTGTGCCAGTAAACGAAAGGCTTGCAGTCGAATACTTGAGCATACGAGGTGAAAAATCTGTCGATTTTGAGCAAGGGACTTAACAGTAATTTGCTCTAGGGGAGCTGTAACACGATGGCTGACCTTGTAAAACAACACATTTCATTGCACCTCACCGGTGTATGTGACAATAAAACACAACCGTCATTTTGTTCTGGTGATTTGTATAGTATTGCAAGCTGGCATAATGTAATTCAATGTTGACTGCAAATAGAGATGTGTGGTCTTAGTATTTACGTACTGGTGATTGATCAGGTGACCAAGCGATGAAGATCCATTCATAGCCCTGTGCATTCTGGGAGTCAAGGCGGTACAGGATGTAGCAGGGCTCCTGAGCCACCAGCAGAGGAAGGAGGAAGTGATCATAGTCCTTGTCCCAGCTCTTTGCAGGTTCTCTGTATGAGCCTAGCACCAGTTCCTCTGGAAGACGGACAGAGAAATACTCATATCAAACTCTCCTCTTTGAGCACAGTCCTCACATTTAAATAGTTGCCAGTCCCCAGTGGATCAGGTTTAGAACATCAGACAATTGGTAGATAAACAGGTACTCTTTACTCAGTCTTGGTTCTAGACTTCACATACTGTGTACATACAACACCCATACTTACCATCTCTGATGACAATTTTTGCTATTCTGATGGTCCCTCCCCTCACCCTGGACAGGAAGTCCTTCAGTTCATCCGATGCTACAATGGTATGTTAGACAAGAGAGAGACAAGGAGGGGGGGGGGGGGGGGGGGGCAGAGAGAGAGGGAGACAGAGAGATGTATAGGGAGACAGAGAGAAAGAGATAGGGAGGTGGAGAGAGATATAGAGAAAGGGAGAAAGAGAGAGCGGGGTGGGGGGTGGAGAGGGAGACAGAGAAAGGGAGGTGTAGAAACAGAGATAGAGAGAGATCAAGAGAAAGGGAGAAAGGAAGCGAGAGAGAGAGGGAGACGGGGAGAGAGAGGAGAGGAAGATGGCAAGAGAAAGAAAGAGAGAGAGAGATGGGGCAGTAAGAACTTGAGACACCGGGGAGAAAATCTGATCCCCTGACAGGCACTCACGGTATCGCCTTAAGTGACATAGACAGGGGTCACAGAGATACTGTACAGCTGATACGGAGTGAATAGAGTCTATACACAACAAGCTGATCCCAGAACAATTAATACCGGTTGGGGAAAGTTGTTCTCTTTCGAATGGACTGAACCCATAATTTGGGTTATTACACAAAGTGAGTTTCCCTCTCTTTAAGAAGATTTACTGTACGCCTCCTCTCTCTCACCATGGTTACCAAACACAGCAGAAGTCTCATAAATGATGTAGGATCAGGTGAGATAAGTGAGAGAGCGGAGATGTATGCTTCCGCCCCAAGCTCCAGTTACTCACATGCTGAAACATACGCACATAGCCATAAACTAAACACACATTCCCATAGATACAGTACATCTCATAAAAGTATAGGGTTTGAAATATCCCAACTGTTCAATACTTTTAGGAAAGTGACAAATAATGTTTCACATTATATCCCTCATATGGGAGAAAAATGAATGGTTCTATATGGGACTAAATGTTTATAAGTGTGGTATTATGTAGACTCCAATGAAGATGATTATGTGAGTAAGGTTAGAGGCTCCATAAGCGTATTCACACAGACTGCGCCCCGAGGTGTCACTCACCATCTGAATACCACGAGCTGGCATAACATTCCCGTTAAAGTAAGAATGAATTACCATCACATTACATCACATTAGATTACAGTGTTGTGTCGCAGAATGTCCCGAATTCTGTTGCAACACCAAATTCTTATAACTCAGAACGGATCGGTTGGACTACACGATTGGAGAGCTTTAACGCACAATGGCACAGCGCAAAGAGAGAGCACTGGTAATTGATAATAATCACTTTTCCACTCTACAATACAACACTAGCTATCATTCGTTCCAATGATATCATGCGCGTCTAGGCCTACCCAAGAGGACATTTACCATGGATTCCAGTCTGGTGCGACATCCTTTGGCAGTAAGATTTCTGCTTCAAAATCCTCTCCTCCAAGGTAGCCTTCTAGAGTGAGTCTCTACGTGTCCTCTATCTCTCTCTGTTGCTGCTCAGTTGGATCCTCCGTACTGGCAGCAGACAGTTCGGCCTAAACCAACTTCAGCGTAAGTGACATAAAAGCCCCAAGGCTGACTTGGGGGATTCCTAACGCGTGAAACCTGACCTGTGGCAGGTGAGTAATAACGCGGCTGTCAGTGGATATGCCACCTTAACCACTGCTCTAAAATGATTCGTGTATCAATGACAACCACTTTACAGCGCCTGACAGGAGTGGGACCTCTCCAACGACGCGCTTCTATACACCGCGACAAGTGGCAACGCAGGCGCAGTAGACACGTTATCTTTCAGAACTCCGCAGGTGAAATATACTGTCCTTGGGTCTCTATCTTTTGTTGGATGTCTGTCCCTGTGTCATCAGCAATGACATATTATCTATCACTCATGCACATCGTGAACCGGATCGGTTCAACACACACGGACGCAGCAGAGATCTCAAATTCCAGCCACCTGGTCACAGAAATGGGACACCCCGCATGAAGCTAATCCAAAAGTTTCGACACTGCACCTTTGGTAGGCTACAGACTGTAATGTAATTAGACCCCGTTTAATATGTGAGAGATAAGCACTGTTCCCCTTGACTGATAAATCTCAGATACCTTTTGATGTAAAAGCTATCTATTTCCATATCCCAGCCTAATTGTTAATTAAACATTAAATGGTAAAGTAGGCTATAGGTAGACTATAGGCTTATGATATTACACTTAGGCTTAGGTCTACAAAGCATTATGTCATAGGGGCAGGAATGGTGGGTTTTTCAATGGTCAGTACTTAAGGACCGAAACAATGGCCAGGTACAAAAACTAAGAACAAAGCTCTTTCATAAGCAATACGTCTGATTGTGAGTGTGTGTATGAGAGAAAGATAGAGACAGAAAGAGAGAGAGAGAGAGACACACACACACACACACACACACACACACAGACACACACACACACACACACACACACACACACACACACACACACATGTAGGTGGTGAGAGGAAGATGAGTGTGTACCTGTGAGGTTACCTGTGATGGGATCATCCATAATTCAGTAAGCTCCAAGGTTCTATACATTATTCAACAGAGGCCCCCTCTCTACTATACACACAGATACACTTTATGTGCACACACGAATGCACACACCAATGAAAAACACCAGAGCTTAAGGACATAAAAAGTAGACGTTAAAACATTTGAATACTTTCAGAATAAACAGTACAAAAAACACTAACATTGAATTCCCAATAAAACATGTACCAGCAGTTCAAATTTACACTTGATTGAAGTTTGCCATTGTATCAAAAAAGTTACAAGTTCATACATAACTCTCCACTTATTAACATTATGTGGAAGGTTGCTCAGAATCACAGTAAAAAAACAAGATATCTAAACAAGTTTTTGGCAGTAGTACACCTCAAGTCTTCTCTACTCTTATAAAAATGTATCTCAACTTATCTGCAGGCTACAAGCACCTGTCACAGTGGACAATAACTACTGTAATAACTAACCACAGCTCTAGTGCTCCCCTTATGTAACCTTCCCTATTTGACAAATCAATCAGTGTATAGAGTGACAGCTCTCCTCAGGGATAATCGACATTGGAATCCCTTTCACCAATGCCTTAGTGTGCATACAACTTTATCTGGAGCCATTAAGAGTCCACAGTGTTATGCATTTGCATACTCAGAGCAACATGAAAGGAAAAGGGCATGCTGGGTAATGATGATGACAGTTTCTCTGTGGCCCAACTCCTTTATCAGTCTCCTACACTGGGAAGCCAAAACACCTGCAAAAAGAGAAACAGAGAGCTTGGGGGTAGAGGTTGGCAGGGGCCAGTGAAAGACAATGTCTGAGCGTGTCTGAGTGAGTGAGTGTTTGGCTGATGAAAGTGTTTGTGTGTGTGTCTCACCATATTGGAGCAGGCACTGGCAAACATCATGTATTTAAGTTAAACTGCAGTGTGTTGATTGGTAAAGAATGCTTCCCGTCCAGAACAGCTATTTTCATCGCACTCTCTGAGGGTTAGTTAGGTTGTCATAGCTGTCGCTCTCCTCATCCTCGGAAGAGGTGAGGAGAGAAGGATCTTCTGACCAAAATGCGGAGTCCGGGAAATATGCCATCTTTATTTATTAATAACGAAAACTGATGACACGAAAACAAACACTTTCAAAACTTACAAAATAACAAAACGACGTACAACGGAACCTGAACATAAACTTACATAGACAAACGTAAACTCACGAACAGGAACGGACATCGAAACATACGAACAGCCCAACAGCTCCAAAAGTGAATATATCGAACACAAACGAAGACATCACAAGAGACAATCACCCACCAACAAACAGTGAAAATGCCCTACCTAAATATGACTCTTGATTAGAGGAAAATGCAAACCACCTGCCTCTAATCAAGAGCCATACCAGGCAAACCGAAACCAACATAGAAACAGATAACATAGACTGCCCACCCAAAACACATGCCCTGACCATAAACACATAAAAAACAACATAAAACAGGTCAGGACTGTTACAGTACCCCCCCCTCAAGATGCGCACGCCGGGCGCACAAGCACAAAGTCCAGGGGAGGGTCCGGGTGGGCAGTTGACCACGGTGGTGGTTCCGGCTCAGGACGCTGTCCCCATACCACCATAGTCACTCCCCTCTTCTGTCTACCCCCTCTAATGACCACCCTAACACTACCCTCCCCTAAATAAACAGCTAGCACCGGGACAAGGGGCAGCACCGGGACAAGGGGTAGCACCGGGACAAGGGGCAGCACTAGAACAAGGGGCAGCACCTGGATAAGGACCATCACCGGAATAAGGGGCAGCACCGGGACAAGGGGCAGCACCGGGACAAGGGGCAGCACCGGGACAAGGGGCAGCACCGGGACAAGGGGCAGCACCGGGACAAGGGGCAGCACCGGGACAAGGGGCAGCACCGGGACAAGGGGCAGCACCGGGACAAGGGGCAGCACCGGGACAAGGGGCAGCACCGGGACAAGGGGCAGCACCGGGACAAGGGGCAGCACCGGGACAAGGGGCAGCACCGGGACAAGGGGCAGCACCGGGACAAGGGGCAGCACCGGGACAAGGGGCAGATCCCAGCTGAAGGACTCTGGCAGGTCCTGTTTGGACGGCTCTGGCAGGTCCATGCAGGCTGACGGCTCTCGACGCTCATGGCAGACTGACGGCTCTCTACGCTCATGGCAGGCTGACGGCTCTCGACGCTCATGGCAGGCTGACGGCTCTCGACGCTCATGGCAGGCTGACGGCTCTCGACGCTCATGGCAGGCTGACGGCTCTCGACGCTCATGGCAGGCTGACGGCTCTCGACGCTCATGGCAGGCTGACGGCTCTGGCTGCTCATGGCTCACTGACGGCTCTGGCTGCTCATGGCTCACTGACGGCTCTGGCTGCTCATGGCTCTTTGACGGCTCTGGCTGCTCATGGCTCTCTGACGGCTCTGGCTGCTCATGGCTCTCTGACGGCTCTGGCTGCTCATGGCTCTCTGACGGCTCTGGCTGCTCATGGCTCGCTGGCGGCTCTGGCAGATCCTGTCTGGTTGGCGGCTCTGGCAGATCCTGTCTGGTTGGCGGCTCTGGCAGATCCTGTCTGGTTGGCGGCTCTGGCAGATCCTGTCTGGTTGGCGGCTCTGGCAGATCCTGTCTGGTTGGCGGCTCTGGCAGATCCTGTCTGGCTGACGGCTCTAGCGGCTCCTGTCTGGCTGACGGCTCTAGCGGCTCCTGTCTGGCGGATGGCTCTGTAGGCTCATGGCAGACGGGCGGCTTTGCAGGCTCATGGCAGACGGGCGGCTTTGCAGGCTCATGGCAGACGGATGGCTCAGACGGCGCTGGGGAGACGGATGGCTCAGATGGCGCTGGGGAGACGGATGGCTCAGATGGCGCTGGGGAGACGGATGGCTCAGATGGCGCTGGGGAGACGGATGGCTCAGATGGCGCTGGGGAGACGGATGGCTCAGATGGCGCTGGGGAGACGGATGGCTCAGATGGCGCTGGGGAGACGGATGGCTCAGATGGCGCTGGGGAGACAGATAGCTCTGTAGGGAGGAGAAGGAGAGACAGCCTGGTGCGTGGTCTAGGCACCGGCTGCGCTGGAGAGGAGGAAACAGCAGGAGAGAGAACCCGGAGAGACAGCCTGGTACGGGGGGCTGCCACCGGAGGACTGGTACATGGAGGTGGCACCGGATATACCGGACCGTGAAGGAGGACACGTGCTCTTGAGCACCGAGCCTCCCCAACCCTACCAGGTTGAATGAACCCCGTAGCCCTGCCAGTGCGGCGAGGTGGAATAGCCCGCACTGGGCTATGCAGGCGAACCGGGGACACCACCTGTAAGGCTGGTGCCATGTACACCGGCCCGAGGAGACGTACTGGAGACCAGCTACGTTGGGCCGGCTTCATGGCACCCGGCTCGATGCCCAACCTAGCCCTCCCAGTGCGGCAAGGTGGAATAGCCCGCACTGGGCTAAGCACGCGTACTGGGGACACCGTGCGCTTTACCGCATAACACGGTGTCTTACCAGTACGACGCCTTCTACCTCCACGGTAAGCACGGGGAGTTGGCTCGGGTATCCTACCCGGCTTTGCCACACTCCTCGTGTGCCCCCCCCCCAAGAAATTTTTGGGTCTTACTCACGGGCTCCCAACCGCGTCGTCGCGCTGCCTCCTCATACCAGCGCTCCTGGGCTGTGGCTGCCCTCTTCTCCTCCTTAGGACGGCGATATTCCCCTGGTTGAGCCCAAGGTCCTCTACCGTCCAATATCTCCTCCCAAGTCCAGAAATCCTTATTGCTCCGTCGAGCATTCCCATACCGCTTGGTCTCTGTATTTTGGTGGGTGATTCTGTCATAGCTGTCGCTCTCCTCATCCTCGGAAGAGGTGAGGAGAGAAGGATCTTCTGACCAAAATGCGGAGTCCGGGAAATATGCCATCTTTATTTATTAATAACGAAAACTGATGACACGAAAACAAACACTTTCAAAACTTACAAAATAACAAAACGACGTACAACGGAACCTGAACATAAACTTACATAGACAAACGTAAACTCACGAACAGGAACGGACATCGAAACATACGAACAGCCCAACAGCTCCAAAAGTGAATATATCGAACACAAACGAAGACATCACAAGAGACAATCACCCACCAACAAACAGTGAAAATGCCCTACCTAAATATGACTCTTGATTAGAGGAAAATGCAAACCACCTGCCTCTAATCAAGAGCCATACCAGGCAAACCGAAACCAACATAGAAACAGATAACATAGACTGCCCACCCAAAACACATGCCCTGACCATAAACACATAAAAAACAACATAAAACAGGTCAGGACTGTTACATAGGTGGTTATTGATGATGGATTGGGGGAAAATAGTTATACAATCCTCTGGACTTATTGGAGTTCAGATAGTAATAATATCAGCTAATTGGGTCAAATGGCAAATTTATTTGGGTGATCCTAGAATTATCTTGAGTGCGTCAGACTTGAAATTGTGTTGAGTTGTTTTGATATTAGATTTCCGTGGATCACGGAGGGATTGGTAAGACAGCCTAGTTTGCCAAGTTCTAATGTTGGGACTTGGAAGTGCTGGGCTCACCAATCATGACAAACTTTGAGTCTGGGGTGAAGCAGCAGGCCTCGAGTGAAATGTTGTTGTAGCCCTACATAACACACAGGAGAGACACATGTCAAGATGTAGCCAGTCAGAAAATAACTATGTATTTACTAGAGATAATACATGGTGTGAGCTATTTGCATATTAGTAGATATGTGTGTGAATATGTACATTAGGTCCATCAGTGCAGTGTGATAACAGTTCTCTCACTGAGAAAATGTGCAGCACAGCTCCATTGAATGCATCTAGGATGTGAATAGCGCCCCCATTGATAGAGATGAGAATCTGCTTCCCGTCTCTTCATTTCACTCACACACACAGCTGAACTGAGTTTGACAAGGAGGCGAAGGTGCCATGAACACAAGACATCAACGCAAACTGTCTTAATGACCTCACCTTATATTAAAAACAGTTAACAAAAATACATTTTACAGACATTTTCACAGTGTTACCTTGTCAAAGGAACATAGAAAACACAGTTTAATGGCCTCAGAGTTGACCCCAGCAGCAAATATCAGGCCCTCAGGATCAAAGGAGCAGACAGGCTTCCCCGAAGGATTAGTTAGACCCTGAGACAAACAAACACATATTTCAAAACCTGTTACAATATATAACTTATCTCTCTGTAATATATACTGTATATATATTATAATGGTGCTGGAGGAGATGGCTGCCGTTTTACAGGCTCCTAACCAACTGTGCTATTTTGTGTGTTTTTTCACATTTTTGTAACTTATTTTGTACATAATTTTTCTGCTACCGTTCTTATGACCGAAAAGAGCTTCTGGATATCAGAACAGCGATTACCGACCTCAAACTTCTTTAATGAGTCCGACGCAAAGGATATACTGCTTCTCATAGACCAGGCCTAAATCCCTGTCATTCACGTGAAGAAAAGACGAAAATACAGGGGGTGGTGATCGGGTGCCTTGTGAGAATTCATCGGCGAGTGGGTAACCCGCCTCTACCATTGTAACGGTTGTTGTCGGAATGAGAAGGATCGGACCAAGGTGCAGCATCGTACGTGTTCATAATATTTATTTTAACTCAGAACACTAAGACAAAATAACAAAAATAGACCAACACGAAACAGTTCTGTGTGGTGCAGACACAAAGACAAAAAACAACTACCCACAAAACCCATGTGGGCAAGAGCTACCTAAGTATGGTTCTCAATCAGAAACAAAGATAGACAGCTGCCTCTGATTGAGAACCACATCCGGCCAACCAACAAAGAAATACAAAACATAGAACACAGAACATAGAATGCCCACCCCAACTCACGCCCTGACCAAACCAAAATAGAGACATAAAAAGGATCTCTAAGGTCAGGGCGTGACAACCATCCGTTCTATTGGCCAATGTGCAATCACTGGAGAATAAACTGGATGATCTCCGTTCGAGACTATCCTACCAATAGGACATTAAAAACTGTAATATCTTATGTTTCACAGAGTCGTGCCTGAATGACGACATGGATAATATACAGTTGGCTGGGTTTTCTGTGCATCGGCAGGACAGAACAGCTACGTCTGGTAAGACGAGGTGCGGGTGTGTGTGTCTATTTGTCAATAACAGCTGGTGCACAATATCAAATATTAAGGAAGTCTCGAGGTATTGCTCGCCTGATGTAGAGTACCTCATGATAAGCTGTAGACCACACTATCCACCAAGAAAGCTTTCATCTATATTTTTCATAGCAGTCTATTTACCACCACAAACTGATGCTGGCACTAAGAGTGCACTCAATGAGCTGTATAAGGTCATAAGCAAACAAGAAAATCCTCATCCAGTAGTGGTGCTCCTAGTGGCCGGGCACTTTAATGCAGGCAAACATAAATCAGTTTTAACAAATTTTTACCAGCATGTCACATGTGCAACCAGAGGAAAAAAACTCTAGACCACTTTTACCCTACACACAGAGACGCATAAAATGCGCCCTCCATTTGGCAAATCTGACCATAATTCTATCCTCCTGATCCCTGCTTACAAGCAAAAACTAAAGCAGGAAGTACCAGTGACTCGCTCAATACAGAAGTGGTCAGATGATGCGGATGCTATACTACAGGACTGTTTTGCTAGCACAGATTGGATTATGTTCCGAGATTCATCCAAAGGCATTGAGAAGTTCAGATAGTAATAATATCAGCTAATTGGGTCGAATGGCAAATTGATTTGGGTGACCCTAGAATTGTCTTGAAATTGAAATTGTGTAATTGTGTTGAGTTGTTCTGATATTAGATTTCCGTGGATCAGGGAGGGCTTGGTAAGACAGCCTAGTTTGCCAAGTTCTAATGTTGGGACTTGGAGGTGCTGGGCTCACCAATCATGACAAACTTTGAGTCTGGGGTGAAGCAGCAGGCCTCGAGTGAAATGTTGTTGTAGCCCTACATAACACACAGGAGAGACACATGTCAAGATGCAGCCAGTCAGAAAATAACTATGTATTTACTAGAGATAATACATGATGTGAGCTATTTGCATACTAGTAGATCTGTGTGTGAATGTGTACATTAGGTCCATCAGTGAAGTGTGATAACAGTTCTCTCACTGAGAAAGTGTGCAGCACAGCTCCATTGAATGCATCTTGGATGTGAATAGCGCCCCCATTGGTAGAGCATACCACCATAGTCCCTGTGCCCAAGAAAGCAAAGGTATCCTGCCTAAATGACTACCGTTGGTAGCCATGAAGTGCTTTGAAAGGCTGGTCATGGCTCACATCAACACCATCATCCCGAAAACCCTAGACCCAATCCAATTTGCATACCGCACCAACAGATCCACAGATGACGCAATACAATCGCACTCCACACTGCCCTTTCCCACCTGGACAAAAGGAACACCTATGTGAGAATGCTATTCATTGACTACAGCTCAGCGCATCAACACCATAGTGCCCTCAAAGCTCATCACTAAGCTAAGGACCCTGGGACTAAACACCTCCCTCTGCAACTGGATCCTGGACTTCCTGATGCGCCCCCAGGTGGTAAGGGTAGGCAACAACACATCTGCCACACTGATCCTCAACACAGGGGCCCCTCAGTGGTGCGTGCTCAGTCCCCTCCTGTACTCCCTGTTCACTCATGACTGCACGGCCAGGCACGACTCCATCACCATCATTATGTTTGTTGATGACACAACAGTGGTAGGCCTGTTAACTGACAACATTGAGACAGCCTATAGGGAGGAGGGCAGAGACCTGGCAGTGTGGTGCCAGGACAAACACCTCTCCCTCAACGTGAGCAAGACAAAGGAGCTGATCGTGGACTACAGGAAAAGGAGGGTCGAACAGGCCCCCCATTCACATTGACGGGGCAGTAGTGGAGCGGGTCGAGAGTTTCAAGTTACTTGGTGTCCACATCACCAACAAACTATCATGGTCCAAACACACTAAGACAGTCGTGAAGAGGGCACGACAACATGTTTCCCAGATCCTCAAAAAGTTATACAGCTGCACCATCGATAGCATCCTGACCGGTTGCATCACCACCTGGTATGGCATCTGCTCGGCATTTGACCGTAAGGCGCTACAGAGGGTAGTGCGTACGGCCCAGTACATCACTGTGGCCAAGCTTCCTGTCATCCAGGACCTATATACTAGGCGGTGTCAGAGGAAGACCCAAAAATTGTCAAAGACTCCAGTCACCGAAGTCATAGACGGTTCTCTCTGGTACCACACGGCAAGCGGTACCAGAGCGCCAAGTCTAGGTCCAAAGGGCTCCTTAACAGGTTAATTAATTTACCACCACCACCACCACCAATTAAACATTACATTTTTTTTTTACAGAAAACCATGGAACCACCACTTCAATATATGCCTACACTCTTACAAAAAAAGGTGCTATCTAGAACCTAAAAGGATTATTCCGCTATCCCCATATGATAACCCTTTGAAGAACACTTTTTTTGGTTCCAGGTAGAACCCTTTTGGGTTCCATTCCACAGAGGGTTCTACATGGAACCAAAGACCTCTACCTGGAACCAAAAAGGGTTCTCCTTTGGTGACAGCCAAAGACCCCTGTTGCTACCCCTTATTCGAAGAGTGTACTCAAAAAGTTCAACCTGTTCAGTTTACACCATTTAATTCTGTACTCAAACTTCTGCCTGGTATTCAAGATAACCCACAACATAGCACCACCACCTTTGAAGGTTTTCGCAAACCTTTGCTCACACACACTGTAACAACTTTCCTCTTCTTCTGACGAGGAGTAAGAGATATCGGACCAATTTGCAGCATGGTAAGTGTCCATTTTAATATGTAAAACTGAACACTAAAAAAATACAAAATAACAAAGTGAAAGAACAAACAAAAATCGAAACAGTCCCGTATGGTACAGACACAGGAAACAACCACCCACAAAACACAATAGACAACAGGATACCTAAATATGGCTCCCAATCAGAGACAACGACTAACACCTGCCTCTGATTGAGAACCATACTAGGCCAAACACATAGAAATACAACAACAGAACAAAACATAGAAAAAACAACATAGAATGCCCACCTCAACTCACGCCCTGACCAAACTAAAATAAAGACATAAAAAAGGAACTAAGGTCAGAATGTGACACACACACACACACACACACACACACACACACACACAAACACACACACACACACACAGTACTGTAGCATCTTGATTACATTTTTCACATTTTAGGCATCCAGCTGGGGCCTTGGATGGATGCTGCACTGAGATGGGAACAAGGGTATGTAAATACATTCCTTTTCAGTGTGGTGGCAAATTAGTTGAACAGGAGAAGAGGATGTGGTTACTTGTGGAGGGAGAGCAGTGAGGGTGGTGGGTTGAACAGCTGCATTGAAGCTGATTGGTTGATCTGGCTCATCACATCTTCTTGACTAAAAGAAATAGATTTAGAAATGAGTTCGACATTGCCATAGTTCAACAGCTGAAAAGCTGTCATTAACATACTCCCAGAGATAGCAAGACATTCAGTATTCACTGAATGAAGTAGCCAACCCATCTCCACTTACAATTTCATTCATCAATGAAATAAATTATATTATAAACTGGGTGGTTCGAGCCCTGAATGCTGACTGGCTGACAGCCGTGGTATATCAGACCGTATACCACAGGCATAAAAAAACATGTATTTTTAATGCCCTAATGATGTTGGTAACCAGTTTATAATAGCAATAAGGCACCTCGGGGGTTTGTGGTATATGGCCAATATACCATGGCTAAGGGCTGTGTCAAGGCACTCTGCGATGCGTCGTACATAAGAACAGCCCTTAGCCGTGGTATATTGGCCATATACCACACCCCCTCGTGCCTTGTTGTTTAACTATAGCACATTCAATTATGTTATTATTGTTGACTATTGGCTACTCCTGTATCTACCTTGTACAATACCATAATCATTGAATGAAGTAGCATACCCATTCACATTTACAATTTAATTGATCAATTAAATAAATAATACTAGCACATAGTTACATTATTGTATAATAGGCTACCCCTGTAGCCACACTATAATAGGATACCTTTATGATTTAATTGGTTGTCAGGCATTATTTTAGGTCTTCAATCAAAGTTGTATGTTGTACCTTGTTTCCCTCCCTCAGGGAATAGTAGTTAATATTGTACACTAGCCTACTACACTATCAACACAGTACATAATATTGCCTACTTGCCTTCGACAATACGTTATCAACTCAGCCAAAAGTTAATGTTTTCAAATAATCCACATGTTGCTTAACATAATAGGCCTAAATATTTCATCCCAAGAATTCCGAATAGCACGCACCCTCTGGGAAATCTTATGAACTCGTCTATACGACTGAAAGTCACAGACACAACTCGTATTGATTGTCTGGTGAACTGGGAACTGGAAACAACACAGTCTGTGATTGGCTAACGTTTATTCAAGATAACATACCATCTCATGAGGTGTTGAGGATGGGTTTTAAAAGTGATACAAATGTGACATGTTGCAATTGTGGTGGGAATGCCCAACAAGGGTGTTTGAGAATGAGGTGGCCAAAGTCAGAGCTGTCCAGAGAATTTCATATGCAGCGACTGTTAACAGGGTTGAGGGTTCGAATGGTGCTTCTGAAGAGTCCATGGTGGTGGATAGGCCTTCACTGAAGGCTGCAGGGGTTGCCATTCAACAGCAGGACACATATACGTGGGGGCGGCAGGTCGCCTAGTGGTTAGAGCATTGGACTAGTAACCGTAAGGTTACAAGATTGAATCCCCGAGCTGACAAGGTGAAAATCTGTCGTTCTGCCCCTGAACAAGGCTGTTAACCCACTGTTCCTAGGCAGTTAACCCGCTGTCATTGAAAATAAAAATTTGTTCTTAACTGACTTGCCTAGTTAAATAAAGGTTAAGAAGGTAGCCTTTAGCCTCCCGGGTGGCGAAGTGGTCTAGGGCACTGCATCGCAGTGCTAACTGCGCCACCAGAGTCTCTGGGTTCGCCCCCAGGCTCTGTCGCAGCCGGCCGCGACCGGGAGGTCCGTGGGGCGACGCACAATTGGGCCAGCGTTGTCCGGGTTAGGGAGGGTTTGGACGGTAGGGATTTCCTTGTCTCATCGCGCTCCAGCGACTCCTGTGGCGGGCTGGGCGCAGTGCGCGCTAACCAAGGGGGGCCAGGTGCACGGTGTTTCCTCCGACACATTGGTGCGGCTGGCTTCCGGGTTGGAGGCGCGCTGTGTTAAAGAAGCAGTGCGGCTTGGTTGGGTTGTGCTTCGGAGGACGCATAGCTTTCGACCTTCGTCTCTCCCGAGCCCGTACGGGAGTTGTAGCGATGAGACAA
Source organism: Salvelinus fontinalis (assembly GCF_029448725.1). Classification (NCBI taxonomy): domain Eukaryota; kingdom Metazoa; phylum Chordata; class Actinopteri; order Salmoniformes; family Salmonidae; genus Salvelinus; species Salvelinus fontinalis. The sequence goes on along the minus strand of NC_074682.1, from coordinate 27,802,995 downwards.
GATAGTAATTACTAGCGATTGGATACCACGAAAATTGGGGAGAAAAGGGGTTAAAAAATAATAATAATAAAAAAAAAAGAAGGTAGCCTTTATAGCTATGGTGATTAATGGCACTGCCAAGGTGGAGAGGAAGTCCAGGAAAATAGATATCATTGTGGATGCGGCGGAATGGTTCCTGGGACTGAAAGACTTCTCAGCGGAGAAGTTGCATGGAGTATTGTCACAAGCTGTACCATCTTCTCAGGTCATAGAACCTGAGAAGGGAGATAGGGAGATTTGAAGGAAGAAGTGGGAGTTTGGGGGTTTTGTCAATGTGTTTTTTTATTGTTTTATTTTGGGTGGATTAAGTTAGTTTCCCCTATCACGTATGGGTTTTACTTTTACCTTGTTTTTTTTCCAACCCCATCCAGTTGGTAGCAGTAATACATATTTTTGGGTGTAGTTTGCCATAAAACCCACGAAGAAGAAGAAAATGAAGCATCGAGTGAAACCACATTACCTATTGGATATTATCTTTTCTAGACTGTGATAACAGGAAATACACAAGCCATAGGCTACACACTATAGCTCAATGTGGTCTACATCGGAATATCGGCTTGCACGTGAAAAACTGTAAATTATAACATTTATGGTTGAGATTTAATTAATATAAATATAAACTATGCACCTTTAATGAATATAAATATATTCCATCTAGACACCGTTGCCCTAGAGCACACAAAAAAGGATACATACCTTGGCCTAAACATCAGTGCCACAGGTAACTTCCACAAAGCTGTGAACGATCTGAGAGACAAGGCAAGAAGGGCATTCTATGCCATCAAAAGGAACATAAAATTCAACATACCAATTAGGATCTGGCTAAAAATACTTAAATAGTTATAGAACCCATTGCCCTTTATGGTTGTGAGGTCTGGGGTCCACTCACCAACCATGAATTCACAAAATGGGACAAACACCAAATTGAGACTCTGCATGCAGAATTCTGCAAAAATATCCTCCATGTACAACGTAAAACACCAAATAATGCATGCAGAGCAGAATTAGGCTGATACCTGCTAATTATCAAATCCAGAAAAGAGACGTTAAATTCTACAACCACCTAAAAGGAAGCAATTCCCAAACCTTCCATAACAAAGCCATCACCTACAGAGAGATGAACCTGGAGAAGTGTCCCCTAAGCAAGCTGGTCCTGGGGCTCTGTTCACAAACACACCCCACAGAGCCCCAGGACAGCAACACAACTAGACCCAACCAAATCATGAGAAAACAAAAAGATACTTGACACATTGGAAAGAATTAACCAAAAAACAGAGCAAACTAGAATGCTATTTGGCCCTAAACAGAGAGTACACAGTGGCAGAATACCTGACCACTGTGACTAACCCAAACTTAAGGAAAGCTTTGACTATGTACAGACTCAGTGAGCATAGCCTTACTATTGAGAAAGGTCGCCGTAGGCAGACCTGGCTCTCAAGAGAAGACAGGCTATGTGCACACTGCCCACACAATTAGGTGGAGACTGAGCTGCACTTCCTAACCTCCTGCCCAATGTATGACCATATTAGAGACACATAATTCCATCAGATTACACAGATCCACAAAGAATTCGAAAACAAACCCAATTTAGATATATCACATATCTACTGAGTGAAATAACACAGTGTGCCATCACAGCAGCAAGATTTGTGACCTGTTGCCACAAGAAAAGGTCAACCAGTGAAGAACAAACACCATTGTAAATATAACCCATATTTGTGCTTATTTATTTTCCCTTTTGTACTTTAACCATTTGTACATCGTTACAACACTGTATATATACATAATATGACATTTGTAATGTCTTTATTCTTTTGGAACTTCTGTGAGTGTAATGTTTACTGTTCATTTTTATTGTTTATTTCACTTTTGTATATTATCTACCTTACATGCTTTGGCAATGTTAACATATGTTTCCTATGCCAATAAAGCCCCTTGAATTGAATATAAACTATGACTTTCATTACAGTAACACGCAGACGTTAGTACGGCGTTGGTAACACGTTCAATGGTAGGTGACAGCCACACGGTGGTACTGTTGCCTAAACTGAATTCAACCCTGAATCACTCCCCATCCCATAGTATGTACACCGTGTCGCTAACTAGCTAGTTCGCCAGCAAACTGTCATCCTAACCTCCAGTCTGCTGTTCCAGTGGGAGGCAGGGACAACCGGTAGACAGTGTCCTTTGCACCCACCTGTCGGGCAAGGTTTTTTCCGTATACGGGAGGCGTGGGCAATACTGTGTGTTTGCTTTCTATTGGAGAAAGCTAGAAAATTGGAGTAATAACATGTTTAAATACTTAAGACATTGTCTCGAATCTAGGTTATACCTTTAGATTTCGAGAAAATTAACAACTAAAGAATAATTGTTCACTTCTTGTTGACTTCTCAAACCACGGACTGGTCTGCTTCACAAGCATTCCCGGAAGTCTTGAGATGTTGCGTCTCTGGTTTAGAAACTGTGGTAGCGAATCTGAAAAAAGGGAAGTAAATTTACATCATTTCCGGTGACGATAACCCTGATTGTGCACTCGTGTTTTCAGCTTCAGAACGACATGAGATTTAACGATCTTCAAAGTAGCTAGTTATCATGAACAGCTATAGGACGGTTACATTGGCTTGTAATAATGATGTTATAAGGACATGTAAAGTGGTAATTCGCTCAGGGAAAACGGGCAGTATTTGTCACATATCGAAGGGAGTAGCATCCTTGCTTACCCGAGCACATGCTTCTGCCCCGAGACGAGAGGAACCACCACCAGTGTCTGACTCTGACAAGAGACCGAATCTGAGAGCCATCGACCTTGCACGCAAAATTCGCCAGGAGAAACAGAAAGGAAATGCAACTAGTGGTGGGTCAGACGCGGCTGTCCTTAATCCGTCGGTGCCAGTGTCCCAACTGCAAAAGAGGGTCATCGAGCTGCGACAGTTCACTCAGCAGCTACAGAATGTTCACCCCAACGTTCTTGCAAAGCACCTTCACAGAGGTCTGATCCTCCCACATCCAGAGCTCGCTGTCGTTAATAAACCCTATGGAGTTTCTGTTCAAGGTAAGGTGTATGAAGTGCTATATTGAGTCAAACACACAATCAAAGATAACGTGATGAATTAGAGTCTGTTCATTTTAATGTCCCTTTAAGAACACACATCTGTGCTAGAGCAGTGGTCAAATCCACAGTGATTTAAATCCCATATTCTTCCTCTTAGATGGATCAAGCAACAAAAACAACATCTCAGAAGTGCTTCCAATCCTTGCCAAGATGATGGATGGAATAAGGGCTGGGTCTCAGCTGCACGTCTGCCTTGGATTAGACAAGGAGGCGACAGGGACCCTCCTGCTGGCAAGGACTGAGGAAGCACTGGACTATGTACAAAATCTTCACAAAAACCATCAAGTGGAGAGGAAATATTGGTGTGGATTTAGTTTCAAATAAGGATCCAGGCAGCACATCATTCACATTTCAAAACCATCAATTGAGGGCAGCAAATTAACATATAATATGCCATAAAGCTATTGCAATGACCCTGCCATTAATAAGACATTACTGCTCCCACAATGGAACTTCCCCTTGGAGCAGCGGTAATGTCTTAATCTGGACGCAAGGGTTATTGAGCTTGATTCACGCCTCGCAACATCATGCTACGTCCTTGTTTCGTTACACTTTCAATCATCTTCCATTCTCCCTATTCCCCATGCAGGGTTGTTGCTGTGGGTGTGCCTGTTCCCTCTGAGGGAGTGATTGACATTCCCGTCATAGAGAGAGAGGTCACAGGGGCACAGCCTCACTTCAAGGTAACGTCATATTTTGTAATAATATCTCTGAAACTTCTTAACCAGTGCTGCTAATAGTTCTGTTAAAATCTAGTCATTATGACCAGTATTGTCATCCAGTCAGGCTTTCCTCTCATTTGTATTTGTGGCTTTTAGTATACTGCGCTGTCCTTGAGGTTTTGAGCTTGGCAGTCTTATATACACTGAACCTAACTACCCATAACCCTTCTCAGATGGGCCTGAGTCCTGTGTATAGGGTGAGTGACGGGGGCGAGGGAGTGACCAAAGTGCGGGCCAATCGGCAGGCCCAGGGTGCCGTGACTCAGTACCGTGTCCTGGACAGCAGCAACGGCTGCAGCCTGGTAGAGCTCCAGCCTATCACAGGTAGAGACACTACTGAAGCTGACTCTGGGGTCGTTCTAAGTTGTTCGTTTTTGCAGTCACCCTGCACATCCCAAAAGATTGCTATATAACATGACTGCAAAATGTTATGCTGTTTTCAAATTAAACACAATACCTTGCTCTTGTTAAAGCTTTTAGAAGTGATTTCAGTCATGTTGTTAAGGGGTCTACCACATGCTAATAACACAGATTAACCTAGGTCCTAGAGGATACTATGCACAATGTTATAGTAGCACCAATAACTTTTAAATTTCATAGAAAGGTGTTCCCTCTCTCTTACCCTGTCTACCCTCTTGTGCTTCTAGGGGTGAAGCACCAGTTGAGGGTCCATATGGCATATGCTCTAAGATCTCCTATCCTCGGAGACCACAAATACTCCCACTGGACCAAACTGGCACCTCAGGTAAGGCAAACTAACATCACAATGTAGAAGCTTTACAACAAGGTAGCCTAGCATTTAGACCTCTTTGGTGCCAGTGATTGATGGGCATTTTTTTTTTTTTTTTTTACTTTAGAAACTGCCAGATGGTGTGTTGCGGAGGCTGGGACTGGAACAGAGCAAGGTGCGTTATCTGCCTCTCCACCTGCATGCCCGTCAGCTGACACTGCCAGAGTTCAAAGGTCAGAGTGACATTACGGTGTCTTGCCCCCTGCCAAAGTATTTCACCAGCACTTTGCGACGACTGCAGATCCCGATTCCAGATGAATGATGCTTCAGCAGTTCCTGTGCTGTGCAGACATGATACAGAAGACTTGCTTCAGAAATATGGAGCAGCATCACTTCAAGTGACCCTTGGCCTAATGCTTTAAGTTTGTACCTGGACTGGGAATTAACTATGGCAAATAAAATACATGAAACCAGTATTTTCCTAATTTCATATGCTAGGACCCCATCACAACAGGTCATCAGGTCTATTTTAAGAACAGGATTATTTCTTCATAACGCAGAGAGCGTTTACTGTTTGAACAGTAAATTAATTTGTAACTTTCATACAGACCTGTAAAATGGTGAACTGATGAATAGTGGTATTCATTGAAATATCAGTGCAAACTCTACCCACCTGTGACAAATTGCACAGTGCCAGTTCTGGCAAGTGACATCACTTCACGGTGTACATTGACAAAACCAGATCCTACATTTGTCCCTTGTATGTTATTTTGTGGACTTTTTTCTACCAGAGGATCTCGTATGAGAGAAAATAAGGGGTACAGATCTCACTACTACTTCAAATCACTAATTAGTAGCCTGGTTTATTACCATTACATCCCAGTCATGTGTGAATACTGCAACATATAACCTACTGTATTGTGAACTGTTCAACATCGGAGCCAAGGCTTGACATACTTAATGCATCTCAAATCACTCACGGTACAAAAGGCATATTTGAAAACACAGGCTTTCTTTAGCCTCCAACACCACCGTAATATCAATACATACAGGAGATCATAAATGCCTATATATATTTTTTTTTTTAAAGTGAGCAGAGGTCCTATTAAATGTCTAGGTTATCCTGCCATGTCTGGGACCTGAGAGCTTGGAGGAAAGAGGTCCGTGTGGTAAAAGAGGTACATGTCCATATATGTGTATAATATATTTAAGACTGGATTAGTCCCAATATTTCACCATCCATTTCTGCCTACTTTAGTTTTATTGGGGGGCTGCAGTGGCCTACAAGAGTAGACGAGGAGCTCTGATTTGCTGCATTGGTCAAAATCCATCGGTCTCGCCAGTCCAGGAAAAATAATTATGGTGAAGTGAGGGGTTTAGGTGAAGTGGTGGGTGACATGTGTGGGGAAAAATATATTTAAAAAAAAAAAAATCGGTCATTGAGGGTGACATAATTGCCAATGGATGAATAAACACATGGTTCTGTACTTAAAAAAGTCCCATAAATCCACTCTGTAAACACTGTCAGTCCCCCACTCCTGTGGTTGAAAGGTATGATGGGTAGAGACTGAGGCCACTGGAGGTCCTTAGAGTTAGACACTGAGTGAACGAGGTACCACAAAGAGGAACGCTAGAGAAGGGCTGATTTCGGAGTGAAGAGTGCTTCGGTTGCTCCTCCCCTCCCGGCTCAGTGCATGTTGACCGACGACATGGCGATGGTCTCCTGGATCTCTCGCACCATGATGATGCGTGTGAGCATGTGCTCCACCTGCTCACTTGTGATTGGCTGAGTGGAGTACCATATGGGACTGTTTGGCGCCACGACAGGCTCTGGCGTCAGGTAGTACGCGTCGTTACGCCCCTTAGCACTCTGGGGACTGAGAGAGACAGGTGATTAGTTGTTGCAGGGCTCTATGCTGACATTTTTTTCAAGTAGTAGATGTGCACCTAAGTTGAAAAATGTAGGAGCACAAAAATAAACAGTTGACTTGATAATTAGAAATGCATATAAAAGGGCTTCCAGTAGAAGATAAATGTGCTGTTGTGTATTTTTTTATTTAACCTTTTAACACCAAGGAAAACATCACCCTGTGCAATTACGTCCTCTTAGCTACTAGAAATGTACTGAGAATGAGGGGCATTACTCACCATTTGAAGAGGTAAAAGTCATACAGTTTAATGGGGCATCGCAGCGGGTTTTCAGGATCCTCAGCCTGCTCTTCATACATGTCATCAGTCACTGCAAATCAAGTAACAAAGAGGTCAGAACCAGCCAGTAGTGATGGGGCATATGGAATTCATGTTACCAAACTCGGCGAATCAGAGGCCCAATGAATTATCCCCAAAGGGAAAGTTTAAAATGTATGAAACACAGAGCTGACTAATACAAATCACTCAGTGACTGGGTATATGGAAATCAGGTCTGACTACAATATAAGAAGATTAATTTTCCTTGACATTAAGTCAGAGAAGATCTCACCTTTCTGCCCAGCATGGTGTGTCCCCAAAGGGCCATGGCCTTTCAGATAGCGGATACTGGTGCTCTTGTCCTTGGGGTTGGACGGGTTCTTCTTGGTGTGTCTCAGCACCTTGGAGAAGGCCACCTTCAAGTGCTGCTCTACCGTCGTCAGATGGAAATACCTAACGCAGATAGGTTTGTTTAATACCAAAACACACACACTGGGCTTGAGCAATATATCGTATATACCAAGGTTTTTTCAAATACCGAATAGTATCACTTTCAAACCCTCCCCCGCCAAAAAAGGTTGGGGACCCCCCCTGAAGCTATGTCAGCGACACAGCCTTATGTGGATGTGTGCTACGCCACTGCTATTAACTACAAATAAATGGCCTCCCGGGTGGCGCAGTGGTCTAGGGCACTGCATCGCAGTGCTAACTGCGCCATCAGAGTCTCTGGGTTCGCGCCCAGGCTCTGTCGCAGCCGGCCGCGACCGGGAGGTCCGTGGGGCGACGCACAATTGGCATAGCGTCGTCCGGGGTAGGGAGGGTTTGGCCGGTAGGGATATCCTTGTCTCATCGCGCTCCAGCGACTCCTGTGGCGGGCCGGGCGCAGTGCGCGCCAGCCAAGGGGGCCAGGTACACGGTGTTTCCTCCGACACATTGGTGCGGCTGGCTTCCGGGTTGGAGGCGCGCTGTGTTAAGAAGCAGTACGGCTGGTTGGGTTGTGCTTCGGAGGACGCATTTCTTTCGACCTTCGTCTCTCCCGAGCCCGTACGGGAGTTGTAGCGATGAGACAAGGTAGTAATTACTAGCGATTGGATACCACGAAAATTGGGGAGAAAATGGGATAAAAAAATATATATAATAAAAAAACTACAAATAAATAAATTCTCTCCAGCTCAGACAGCTATGCATTTTGTTAACTTGCTAGCTGTGGCTAGATGGCAAGATCAAGCTTCTTGGTTACAGCAGAGAATCAATCCATCACGGATCAAGATCCCTGCTGTCTGATGTTTGTGTTGTGTGTGCAGCAAACTGTTAGTAGCCTTTTGAGATCATTGTATAATTAAATGTATATAAGCTAGGTTGTCTGTCCTTACAATTAGTTTATGTTCACTTGCACTTGTTAGCATTTAGCTAGAGTCCACTATGGGATTTCGCTAGTAATTATTAGCATTTTTTGGGCCCCCAACATTTGGAAAGAAATAGCACCCCTTGTGTACACCGATGGTAATACCATATACCCCGTATGGTACAGGAACGGTATGAACATCTGGATACCTCCCAACCCCCCCCCCCCCCCCCCCCCCACCCCTTATCACACACAACCACCTCAACTAACCTGCAGAAATAAAAACAGCCACTAACCTATATCATTTAAATTACCTTGTGGCTAAGAAAGTACAATTGAATGACAGCACTAGAGAGAAAAAGTATGTGAGCATATGTTGGTGTAGTGAGCAACCAGGAATATTGGTTTCAGAATCATGTGTCCAGATGATTGTGTGCGTGTGCTTCATTCTATAGCTAGAGGACTCCTGATATCTCCAGGATACATCTCCAGGAGTGATAAGTATCATTCATCTTAATTGGTTGTTGTTTACTATTGTCTTTTTGCTAGCTAGGGCCACCTACCTTAAGTGCTGCCTGTCTTCCCAGTAGCCTACTTGGTGTGTGAACTGCTGACTGATCATAATTTGCAGATGATTGTTGACACATCAACCAGGATTAAGGGGCAGGGCAATTTGTGACTGCTGTCCTTTTTGTAATCAGTGGCTGTATTGGAGGGGGGAGTGCTTTCTCCTCTCCTAGGCAATCAGAAATCAGTACCGGGAGTTGTGCTCTTCACCTTTGCAAGGCAATTAGCAATTAGTACTTCAGTCTCCCTTGTTTTCTCAGCAGTGGTCTCGTCACAAAACTAAGATCGTTGCCAAAACGGCATCCCTAGCCGTGTCCTCAGAGCATGCGCAGACCAGCTGGCTGGAATTCAATCTCTCCCTATCCCAGTCTGCTGTCCCCACTCGCTTCAAGATGGCAACCATTGTTCCCGTATCCAAGAAGGCTTAGGTAACTTAACTAAATGACTATCGCCCCGTAGCAATGACTTCTGTCATCATGAAGTGCTTTGAGAGACTAGTCAAGGATCATATCACCTCCACCTTACCTGACACCCTAGACCTACTCCAATTTGCGTACTGCCCCAATAAGTCCACAGACGATGCAATCGCCATCACAATGCACACTGCCCTAGCCCATCTGGACAAGAATACTGTTCATTGACTACAGCTCAGCATTCAACACCATAGTCCCCTCCAAGCTCACCAGTAAGCTTGAGGCCCTGGGTCTCAACTCCACCCTGTGCAATTGGGTCCTGGACTTCCTGACGGGCCGCCCCCAGGTGGTGAAGGTAGGAAACAACATCTCCAATTGTATGATCCTCAACACTGGGGCCCCACAAGGGTGCGTGCTCAGCCCCCTTCTGTACTCCCTGTTCACCCATGACCGCCTGGCCATGCATGCCTCCAACTCAATCATCAAGTTTGCAGACGACACAACAGTAGTAGGCTTGATCACCAACAACGACGAGACTACAGGGAGGAGGTGAGGGCACTCTGAGTGTGGTGTCAGGAAAACAACAGACTCCAGGATGCTGGCCTTCTAGGCAGAGTTGCAAAGAAAAAGACATATCTCAGACTGGCCAATAAAAATACAAGTTTAAGACGGCCAAAAGAACAGAGGAACTGCCTAGAAGGCCAGCATCCCGGAGTCTGGCCGAGTCTGTTGAGACTGGTGTTTTGCATGTACTATTTAATGAAGCTGCCAGTTGAGGACTGGTTAGGCATCTGCAATCCAATGTTATTTGTTGCCTAGACTTTACTGCAAATGACACTCAAGTCCAGAGAAAAAACAATACACTAATATTGCAGTTAGCCATGACAGCCTTTATAATAGAATGCTTGTGACCACACACATCTAAATATTGCACTTGGGAAAAAAACATCTTAAAGTAGAAACAGAATTAAACAAACAGGCATTCTATTTTTTCTCTATTATAGTGGCCACTATAGTAGACATCGATCAAGTGCACAAGGCTACATGTGTGCAAAAATAACGTTCACCGAGTAAAACATTTAATTATCCCCCCTCACTCACACACACAAATTGTACTGTCAAGTTCCACACAAAAGCAATATCTTTGGGCTACAGTGCAGGTTATTACATTGTACACTTCCTGCCTGTGGACATCTGTTCTACAATGTGCCAGCAGCAGAGCATGAGACCCTTTGCTGGCATAATTGATCTCTTTCAGGCAGAGTACACCTGGCATACCCCTTTAATCCACTGTATTGGAAAAGTGAGAAAGAGGGGAAGTGTGTGGTGTTCCTTTCACCTCTATACTGTCATCCAGCTTAAGCCTGGCCGAGCTACACTTTACATTTTTTTAAACCTTTATTTAACTAGGCAAGTCAGTTAAGAACAAATTCTTATTTACAATGACGCTTACACCGGTCAAACCCGGACGACATTGGGCCAATTGTGCACCGTCCTATGGGACTCCAAATCACGTCCGGATGTGATACAGCCTGGATTCAAACCAGGGACTGTAGTGACGCCTCTTGCACTGAGATGTCGTGCCTTAGACCGCTGCGTCTATGTGTTACCTATTTAAATGTACTAGAATGCTAAAAGGCCGCTAAAATTTTAAATATCGGTATCGGTTTTTTTCCAAGGGAAATATTGGTATCGGCCAAAAATGTCATATCGGTGCAACACCAGCTGTAACGTTAGTTAGCTAGCTAACGTTAGCTGTCTGACTTTATTAGCCAGCAAATTGTCACACCATAAACTCAATTACTTGATCAGTAGGCTAATGTTGCTCAACATTTCTCTGGCTAGCTAATGGAGAATTCGATCCAGCTAGCAAGATAACGTTACTTAACAATGCTAACAATACTAGTACTTGTTCCATCACTCTTTCTCCCTTAACTCAAACTTTCCAAATGCCAGTTGTTTATCGGTTACAGCTCATGAAGTACGCTTCATCACCTTCTCACCCGTCTGTGGTCATGCTTTTCATTTTGGTTTCAAAATGGCAAATTTCGCCTTAAGGTGACTAGTTTGCATCCCTGCGACATCCCTTCTTTCTTTCCAAAACACTTGAGCGTGTTGCCTCTGACCAACTCTCTCGCTACCTCTCTCAGAATGATCTTATTGACCCTAACCAGTCAGGCTTCAAGACGGGTCTATCAACCGAGATTGCTCTTCTGTGTCACAATGGCTTTCTGCCCTGCCAAAGCTGACTCTCTCTCCTCTGTCAGCATTCTCCTAGATCTTTTCCGCTGCCTTTGACACAGTGAACCATCAGATGCTCCTCTCCACCCTCTCAGGGCTGGGTGTCTCAGGCTCTGCACACTCTTGGATTGCATCCTACCTGGCACGCCGCTCCTACCAGGTGACGTGGAGAGGATCTGTGTCTGCACCACATACTCTCACTACTGGTGTCCCCCAGGACTCGGTTCTACACCCTCTCCTCTCTATACACCAAGTCACTCGGCTCTGTCATATCCTCAAATGGTCTCTCCTATCATTGCTATGCGGATGACACTACTTTTCTCCTTCCCCCCCTTCTGACACCCAGGTGGCGACGCATTTCTGCGTGCCTGACAGATATCTCAGCTTGGATGTCGGCCCACCACCTCAAGGTCAACCTCGGCAAGACAGAGATGCTCTTTCCCACAGGGAAGGCCAAGACCTCTCCATCACAGTTGACAATGCCACGGTGTCCCCCTTCCAGAGTGCAAAGAACCTTGGCGTGACCCTAAACACTGCCATTCTCTGCAAACAAAGCATTGACCCAATCCTGCATATTCTACAACATCTATAGAGTAAAACCCTACCTCACACAGGAAGTGGCGCAGGTCCTAATCAAGGCACTTGTCATCTCCCGTCTGGACTACTGCAACTTGTTGATGGCTGGCCTCCCCGCTTGTGCCATCAAACCCCTGCAACTTCTCCAGAATGCTGCAGCCCGCCTGGTGTTCAACCTTCCCAAGTTCTCCCATGTTACCCCGCTCCTCCACACACTCCACTGGCTTCCAGTCGAAGCTCACATCCACTACAAGACCCTGGGGCTTACCTATAAAGCAGCAAGAGGAACTGCCCCTCCCTACCTCAAGGCTATGCTAAAACCCTACATCCCCAACCACCTATGGTCTCTTGGTCCTCCAAGCTCGTCTCTGTCCTGACACTCCAATGGTGGAACCAACCCTCGCACCCCCTCCTGACTTTTCTTGAACTAACACTTGCACTTTACTTTCTTTCTACTAGTTCTGACTTTGCTGATAGCTTCTGAGGACAAATATACTTATTATGACTGTGATATGTAGTTGTCCGACCTAGCGATCTTAAGAAGAATGCACTAACTGTAAATCGCTCTGGATAAGAGCTTCTGGTTGATGACTAAAATGTAAGTGTGTGAGACTCACTTAGTGTTGAAGAACATGAGTGTGGTAAGCAGCGTGGCTGGCGAATGGGCTCCTAGTTGTTTACACTCCCACAGCATCTCCTCTGTCACGTGACTGGGAATGACGTACCCTGGGAGGAGAGAGCAGCCAATCACGATACACTCTCCTCTAATGAGACCACTGCATTCTGCACAGAAATGTACTCATGTATGGAAGTCACGAACATACACAACAGAATTGTGAGTGTCTCTTGCACTTAACAAAAAGCTATCAGACTATGCACAGAACAATCAATGTTCCAAAGTGCTTTGACAGTTCCACCCTAAGACCTTCAGCAGGCTTTTACCTGTACTCTCTCTTGCACTTACACAGAAACACAAAAGACAATCGGTGTGGCTCTTACCTAGTGGATGGATGCTGGGCCTCCACTCATCCAGGGCTTTGTGTAACCACTGGGAGAAGCGTGTGTAGTACTGGTCAGAGAAGATATCATCCACCCGTCCGTTTTCAAAGAGGTACTGCCAGCAGAAATACAACCTCTATCAACTGTAATACATTTCAGTCAGTATCTTGTACCATGTGTGTTTGTGGTACATGTCAGTGACAGGGCAGGAGCCCCACTGTTATTTTGGCATTAATACGTGTCACATATCAGTTTGCAAACAATGTAAAAAATTATAATAATCATTGAGTTAATAAAGCAGCATACAAACATTGTCTCTTTTTTTGCTGAAGGAAGCTCCAAAATGCAGGCGTTTCAGCCTAGCTCAGTGCTTTCTCTGGTGGTGGGTCAGCCAGTGGAAAATATGGATTGTTGAGCCATGATTGGCTAAGTGTTCTGTCACTCATGGGGACACTACGTCACTGCAAAATCTACGGGAGAGCTCAAAAATTCAAACCCCTTGGGTGCTGCCATAGAGTTACATTAGAAGTGCCCATCCAAGAAGGCTCAAGGTCATTGGCTACAGATAAAATGACGTCAAATCACGTTATATGTACCATAGCTTTAATTGGACTGATCATGTCAACATCATACTTTCAAAATCTTAGCTAGAAAACATTATCATTAATCAAGTCGACAATCTACTGGCAAATCCTGTTCAAGCCTTGTCATATGAAGAGAAATTATAAACAAAACATATTGGTGCTCATCAGCCATAAACATTACACGTCACAAATTCAACAATGAGTGGTTTGGAAGGAATCAATGGCCTTCTGTAAGCATTGCAAAGCAATCGCTAGCCTGTTATTCAGTGGAGTGGGTGTGTGGTCCAAGTCTGGGTTTAAGGGTCTGTTTTCCAAGCTTAAAAAGGATAAACATTAAACATTGGCCATGCTGTCAATCCAGCATGACTTCTAGCGCGTTCGAAACAACTGGAAACTCGGAAATCTCAGACTTCAGGGAGTTCAAGACAACTGGGGACTCATCGAAACAAGCTCTGACTATGAAAATAAATTTTGAACGTTTGTCAAACTTGGGAACTCAAGCCTCTTTCTAGAACAGACCTGAAGATCACGGACGGCATGATACGACCTTGTTTTTCCCCCGCTCAGAGTTCCCAGTTGTCTTGAAAGCACCACAAATCCAGAGATTGCCAGACTTTGATGACAAAATTTGCCACCAAGAACCACTGCACCACCTTCCTGTTCCAGTGAGCACAGCACAACAAGGTGAGTCCAAAAATGTATTGTATGCTGTGCATAAATTATGTAATATGCCAGGGAGATATGTATACTGTAGCTAAGAAAGAAATACACAAAGTGTATGTTGTGCAGTAAGCTGTTAGTAGCCTATGTGCCTAATAATTTGGTCCCTTTCCCCCTCATTGCTTAGCCTACTATTCTGACTTGGTGGTGCACATTTAGCCTATAATCTGTTTTAGAGAAATGTATATATATATTCTACGGTTCTGACTTGGTGTACAGAGAGAATACTGTAAGAACGGCCCATGTTCTGAATTCTGTCGCAATATTTTAAAAGTGCTGAACAAATAGTTATATTGACTACGTCCATCCTAGCTCGCTCATGAATGTCTTAATCGAAATTACGGATTGCTTCTTATCAGCTCGTCATCCCCTTATGCCATAGTTTGTACATTTCAATTGTCAGTAGAAACCACATTTGTTTAAGCAAGTCAGCCATATCAGCTATGTTTTTTTAAGAGGCAGTAAATGAGGCTGAATGAACTGTTTTGTTGCCAGACATGGCTTCGCTGATAGCCAGGTGTAGCAGTGGTAAGGTGTTGGGACTGCTGTTAGGACTCTGCTGTTGGGACAGCTTTATGTAGGCCCTAACAGTTTGTGCGCACCGTTTGTCACTGTTATAGTGCAATTAATGTGTTGTGTAATGGCTTTGTTGGCATTCATCAAAAAAAAGAAAAAAAAGAAGATGTTTTCCCCACCAAGATTTACACGCCACTGGTCATGTGGTATGCATACCTTCTGTATACACAGGAAGATGTAGTAGAGGGCATCAGGCTCAAAACGTTCTCCCTCCAGCCCCTGGGCCTCCTGGGTCATGAGAGCCAGGGCCACGTTGAGCTCAGCCACCGCACTCGACACCAGGTCCTCCTGGAAGCGCAGGGCCTGCCGACCTGTACAAAGAGAGAGAAAATAAATATGGTAATTTGGAAGACACTTTTATCCAAACTCTGACTAATAGAACATTCAGTGACATATTCAGAATTAAGAACCTACAAACCTACAAGAGAAAGACAGAGAGATGCAGGAGAAAAAGAGAGACAGGAAGGGAGGAGAGTGGAAGAGAAGTTCACATACTTGGCGAAGGCAATTTAATGAGTGGGAGTGTGTTGAAACTCACGTCCAATGGGCGCCAGCTTGTTCTGCTCATCCTTGTCTAGCTCTGCGTTCTTGCGCTGGACCCAGAGGCGCCACACATCCAGGCCCTCCTCAGGCTTCAGAGAGATGGGCATCAGTAGCTCCTGGGGGGCCTCCACCTGGGACTCTGACTCCCCGTGACCCTGCAGGGGGAGGACACATTAGAAGTGAAACGTTAGAAGAGAAACATGCACACTACATGCTTTGCTCATTTGTGGTGCAGGGAATTACATTTCCTAAAATGCCTTCAAGGGGAGAAAGACAGCACAGGGGACATAAAACTGGAGACAGAGAATAGGTGTTCATTAATTGAAACAATCATATCCTGCTTAACTGGTGGAGAGTACTGACTTAACCTACAACATAATCTAACAGTCCAACATGTTGTTAATTATGGATTAATCCAACATATGTCATAAAGCAAAAATCTACATTAACGTTGTGGAAAACCTTGAAATCGGAGGCAAGGACAAAGTAAGGGTCTAACCCAAGGAGTGAAGGTCCTGTTCTGACCTGTAGGTGGAGCTGGTGCTCCTGCTGCTGCTGGGGGTCCCAGATGTGAAGCTGCTGCGTGCTATTGTAAGCCCCGCCCACCGTCTGCACCACCACAGGGCAGTGAATGTTCCCGTTCATGAACTGCGTTGGGAACAGCGTCTGCACCACTTCCTCATTCGTCGTCCCGGACACCGACTCGGTGCCACCCGACTGGACGGACAAGGCACCCGACGACGAGGAGTGGGCCACTCCATTGTCCTTGTTGTCGTGGTGACTGGAGGACACCTGCATCGTGCTGTAGGCCTCCTGGGGAATGGCAATATGATGCACGCCCCCTTGCTGCCCCCCAGAGTATACAGGGATGGTCCAGGTCTCCCCGGCAGGGCCTGTGATGGTACCCGTGGTGCTGTACAGGTGGGTGCTGTCCACAGTGAGCAGGTCTGGCCGGATGGACAAGTACTGCTGCTGCTGCCCCTGCCCTTGGGGGAGGGCCAGAACCACCTGCTGGCCCTGCTGGCTTTGAGGGAGGGCATAGGACACCTGGATGGGGACATCCATCTTGCGCTTCTTGGCAGGTTGGAGGACGCCAGCTCTCCTCTCTGCCTCTCGGGGAGAGCCCTGCTGCTGCTGAGGAGACATGGCCTCCACCGTCTGGATCTGGATCTGCTGGCCTCCCTGTAGTTGAATTTGTTGACCGCCGGGTAGCTGAATGTGCTGGATTTGTTGCCCACCTTGTAGTTGGATTTGTTGACCGCCCGGCAGCTGGATTTGTTGACCCCCTTGAAGTTGGATGTGTTGACCCCCTTGAAGTTGGATGTGTTGACCCCCTTGAAGTTGGATGTGTTGACCCCCTTGAAGTTGGATGTGTTGACCCCCTTGAAGTTGGATGTGTTGACCCCCTTGAAGTTGGATGTGTTGACCACCCTGTAAGTCCCCTTGAAGCTGGATGTGTTGACCTCCTTGGAGCTGAATTTGCTGACCCCCTTGTAGTTGAATATGCTGGATTTGTTGACCGCCTGACACTGCTGCCACCAACTGGGCCTGGATCTGAACGAGACAGAACAAACACCTGAGCATGGTGTATACACTTACTGGGTGAGGAGAGTACATGGATGGGGTGGGTGTGTATTTAATAATGCAGCGTGGTGTGTGTGTGTGTGTGCACCTGTTGGTGCTGCTCCTCTGTGAGCTCTCCTTGCTGGACCAGCTGCGCTGCTGTGGGGATGCCCTGGAGGTCCACCGTCTGGTCCTGCTGCCCCTGGATCTGCACCTGATCACAGAGAATGAGAATGCACAGTGCACCACCATCCATCACATGCCACATGTCTGAGGGTGGTGGGGTTCTGTGTTTCCCTGATCACTGCATTTTCATTTGAACATTTTGGTTACAGGCCCTGGATGTCAATAAAGAGGCCTATCGGTCCAGTCTGGAGAATAATTGAGTGGAAACACTGCTTATGGTGTAATAGGTAGGGTGAGTGAGGGAAGGTCTCACCTGTACTTGTATCAGCTGTTCAGACCCCTGGTGCACACCAGCAGCCATCTGGGGTGAGATCTGTGCAGAGGTCACCTGCACCTGTTAATCCACAGGAGAATGAATCAATTGCAGAGCAAAGGTAGCAATGATAGTGACAATAAGATAGGTGCTGCCAGTGTTGAAGGATTAGTTGGGCTTTACTCTCAATTTGGTCAATTGATCTGTTCTTTAATGTATATAGACTAGATAAGGGCAAAGGGAACTCGTCAGCCTGAGGTGTATTCAAAAGAACTGAACTACTGAAGGAACCACGTAAGGAGGTCTCTCCTCTTACCGGACAGGCTAGCTCCAGCAGTGAGCCAGCTACCTCTGTGCTGTCTGTGTAGACACAGTTGCCCCCCTGCTGGTAAACCATGGTGGTGGTAGTGGCGGCGTCGCCCTGCTGTCTGAAGTCCTGCAGCGTCTCAGGGCCCTTGTTGGCCAGGGACTCCAGGAACTCCTTCATACGGTGCTGGGGCACGCTGCGGGCCTTCTGACGCACGTATTCGTCAAATGAGACCACACCGCTCTCTACGGGCTCGTTCATGACAATTTACTCTGCCCTCCACGGCACCTGGTGGGGAAAGAAAGGACATAGTTAACACACCTGTCCAGCATCACAGGTCAAGAACTGGGCAGCAATATCACATCCTTTAACTCTGGTGTTAATAGACTGCAGCCACAGTCACCAATACAACCTCACACACTTCAGTGCCATGTTCAGTAGCCTCGAACATTGCAGACAAATGTCTGAACAGGTTCCAAAACGTTCTGTCAGGCTGAACGAGCCCCAGTGTCTATTAGACATTTAAAGGCCCAGGTACACAACTGTTTGCATAGAGATAAATAGGGTCTGGTAAATAGAGGCGTTTTATTCTATGAGATCATCTTAAATCAGCTAACGCCACTTTGTGGATTCTGATGCATTTATGTAAAAAAAAAAAAAAAAAAGTGAGCTCATAAATGCCATGTTAACTGACTGATTATCTCATAGAACAAAACGTATAAGATCCCCTAAGCCTGCGTTAACCTCGGACCTTATTTTGGGGGTTTGTTCCAAAACCCTATTAATTCCCAATTCATTTTCCCCATAGGGATTGCTAAACGAACCAGAGGTGACTAATTTCCGGGTTTTAGGACTACAAGCCGGCGAGCTCTATTAGAGGGGGAAGTGAAGCCAATTGGGGCAAAGTGCACTAGCAAAACCCTTTCTATGATGAACTTTTAACCAATTATTCCTCCATCTACACAACTGGCACTATGTTCTGTATACTGCATTAGGCCGTTGAGGTATACATTATCTGTCTTTGAAAAAATATGATAGTATTTTTATTATTATGATGCTAAGATTTGCTTGCTAGCTACATTTACTACAGGGGCAGAGCCACCAGCCTCTGTGCATCCTTAGCCATCTATCACATGATTGCTTTTTCTTATGTTAATTATATTCATACTGCTTAGTTTAACTACTAAAATCCCACAATCTGAATGAAGTTAACATTTGAAAAAGAATAGTGTACTTGAGTGATGAATATACGTGCAACTTCTGCAAAGCATTCTACAACAATACCTAGCTAACTAGTTGCTAACGTTTTCTGGCTAGCTAACTAGCAGTACATCTTCCCATGCTACCTTAAATAAAAACCAAAACCCCTCGGTTCGGCCAAGGCACGGCGTTCAAAAGTAATTCGATAAACCCCAAGTAATTTGCTTTCCACATGCCATTTCATTGTATAGCATGCAATGAATTGCAAGAATTAAAATTTAACAGCTAGCTAGCCAACTAAACAATTAGCTAACTAGCTTGCTAGCCAGCTACGTGACGTGTGCTTATTTCTGAAATATTTACCCTCGTTTCGAATAGAACAATGTGGGAAAATCCACACAAAGAATTTGGCTCGCGTACAAGTTTATCCAATACAATTCCGAGCGTTTGTGGAAAATATGTGTCTAACTGTAAAATGTTACTATTAATTAAGAGAACATTATTTAATCGATACATAGAAAATTACGAAAGTAAGCCCGGTGGAACAACGTGAATCCCGGACTGCTGACAAGCAACGGCCACATCAGACATGGCGAGGAGTCGGAGGTCCTTTACCGCAAATTCCACTTGTAAAGGCGAGGCAACAACCATATACAGTCATTCGCAACAACACATTTCATTTTTACGGGAACGAGCATGGCGTGCACCCGAGAGACCAGGGGACCCTAGATTGGTGGCAGGCCAGCGAACTATTTTCTTATTGCAAGAAATACATATGACTGTAAAGGTCCGTATTTCAATTAAATAAATATGTCAACAGACACTGATAAGATTAAACTGTTTGTGTCTATACAGTCAATTGTGATAATTGTGATAATGCATTGTAAATATAGTTGGACATGCCTTGTAATTATTCCAACTATTAATTCTCTGCATTTTCTGTAGATTTGGACGGCGATACCCCCGCAGCACCTGATTTTGAGTCCAGCTCGCCCCCGCGTCCACATATATCGTGCGCATGTACGTGAACAGGACTCTAATGTGCATTGCACGGGCGCTAGTGTTGTGGTACAGATGCTGGGATATAGTAAGAACTCCCACCCATATCCTCTGTATTCTGATCTAACGGTCTTATCTGTTACAATTTAAATTGTGATGTGTCTTGAAGATCCTCTTAGGCTCAGCTTTTGTATATTCTACTAATAACTAGCACTTTTCTTTCAATACTTTACAATTTCTTACACAGTTGTGGAAGGCGCCATTTTACATTCAGTTCGAATGGGCACGTATTCTCGCGAGTACTTGCTTGGAAAGGGTCACGATTAAGGCATGCAGTAGCAGAAAGGATGCTTGTCTTTGAGTTTCAATACAATTATTAAATTATAGGACTATTATATTTTATTATATTCAAAGAATCCGGAAGTTGTGGAATGTCAATGAAATATTTGATATGAATCACATCTATCTTTGTTTTTTCACTGTACATTCTGAAACTTACCAAATACCTTTCAAGGATCGATTACAACCCTGGTTCCTAAAGCACTGTTTGAAATGGCAAAACAAAAAAAAGTTATCATTACAAAACAAACACAGGCTACAATAACATTTTTTAAGTTGGCCTATTGTTAGGCAAAAAAACATCCATATCCTAATGTTTTAATGTAAAAGGGAGTGTTAAACTGACTTAAGTTTAAGAAAATCTCATTTTGACCCTTGCACCCTGTTTTCTAAGTAAAGGTTAATTTTGTTCAGAAGTTAATATTCAAGGTCTGTCTGAATGTATAAACTTTTGTGTGTGTATGTGCCTTTAAACTGGAATACAACTGCCCCAGTCTGCCTTAAAGAGCCAGACATGTGCTGGTGAGGCTCTCCCCACAACAGGCTGCCTCTCTGCTCTCTTAAGGTGGACCAGAATAGATGTGTTGCATGTGTATAGGACCTTGCAGTAACAATGCACGGGAAAGAGTTAATTCCCACGGTCTCTCCTCTAGCCTCTTTGTGATCTCCTGGAAGGCTGTCCAGTGGATATGAAGATCACTCTCTTCCCCAGAACACTTCTTATACACCGCATCTCATCTAATAATACGGTACACACACACACACACAACACCCCTCATACAAAGGTCAATTCATATGATGTGTGTATGATGAGAGGTGGGACTGATCCCAAGCTGTACAATACATGACAACCTGTTATGACTTGTTGACAGCATACACAACACATGGCACTATGTTACAATTGTGGAATGAATGAGAGGCCCTCACATAGACTATTACTGCTCCAAGTGCTTTGTTCTTGCATCCAAATACACTACGTTTCGACTTCACAGAAGTCTTTGTCCGGTGTATATTACGATTGACCTAAACCTATTTACATATTATAGTATTCCTCATCACTTACTGTATCATGTTAGTTACATAAGTGTGTTTTGTGTATGTCACTGTATAAAAATGTATCTTAAGTTCTTTGTAGGCTAGTCTGTGTTTGTCGGTTGACAGTACCACCTGTCCTCCTTAGCTCAGTGTCTGCCTGAGGTAAGTCCCAGCATACTGGCAATAATCCATGAACTTGGCGTCAAAACAATAGGTATGTTAGTACACACCTACACAATACACACGTACACAATACACACATCTACTAGAATACACACATCTACCTATTCCTATTCTAACTAATTTCCTCTATGCATTTGTAAATCTTTGTGTCTGTGAGGTGTGTATGTGTGTGGTTTTTTCTCTACTGTCCTCGTGAACTGCTGGTATCTTTGCGCCACTCTAATGATCTTAAAGTAATCCTTGACTGATGAGATTACAGAACACAGTGTGATAAGGTATGTAGAGGAGAGAATGAGCATCACTATAACAGATCCACTCAGTGCAAACAGGACAACTACAAAATGGCTACACTTGACCCATGAGACCAACGGGAGAAAAGGGAAAGCCAGTGTGTTACCCAACACGACGACAAATGTGAAGCAGAAGTCTAAAGGATCAGAGGTATATATTGAAAGAGCAGCCTTTTTTATTGCTTTTGATGGAAATTAAATTGGTTTATTGAAGCGTCTGTTACTTTGCCTCAAAGTTACTGAAAGAGGAATTATGTCTAAATGTTCTCAGAGAACAGAACAGGCATACCATGCATTGAGGTAGAGATGCTGCAAGTGCAGAGAGGAAAAGAGTGTGTGAAGTATCTTAATAAAACTGTGAAAGTTTTGCTAATTTTTGTCAATTTAAAGGGTAATGTTTTTAACTTTTAATTTGATAACAGATAGACCATAGTAAATTATGTGAAGATACATAAGACAGGAGGATATTAGCTTGGAAATATTATAATGTGCTGTAGTGTGTATACACACACTCTGCATATGCCTGATACCAATCACAATGAAACGAGGTATCATATTGTATGATGGTGTCTGATTCTACCAATTCTACCAAGGAAACACTAATCTTGTGCACCAGACACTTCCTATGCAAGCTGAGTGCAATAGCTTGGGGACAAAGTTAAGGAAACAGACAGGCATGTGACAAAAATGGCACACCTCCAAACTCTCAGAGATCAGACTGCTTGCAGCTGTAGGCTGTTGTATTTTTGCCTAGTTCACCCACAGGTGTAAGCATGGTTGCATGTCACATGTCTCTCACTCACAGACACAGACACACTTGAAAATGCAGATTAATGATCAGGAGGGAAGCTATTTGACACATAACCCCCAGCTCACATCTTTACAAGCTGATACTTAATCAACAGCAGCTGTTCACCCTGACAAAGTAGTGTTATTGAACTCTGGAAACCACATTACCTACAGTGCCTTCAGAAAGTATTCACACTCTTACTTTTTCCACATTTGGTTCTGTTACACCCTGCATTTATTGTCACTGGCCTACACACTTCAATGTCAAAGTAGAATTAAGTTTTTCAAAATGTTTACAAATTACTGTTTTCAGCCAATAAGTATTCAAACCCTTTATGGCAAGCCTAAATAAGTTCAGGAGTAAAGATATGCTTAACAAGTCAAAGTAAGTTGCATGTACTCACTCTGTGTGAAATAAGTGTTTAATGTGATTTTTGAATGACTACCTTATCTCTGTACCCCAAACATATAATTAATTGTAAGGTTCCTCAGTTGAGCAGTGAATTTCAGACAGATTCAACCAAAGATCAGGGAGGTTTTCCAATGCCTCGCAAAGAAAGGCACCTATTGGTGTCACGATTTGGCCAGGATTGTTCCGGTTTTGGCCACTAGATGCCCCAATTGTGCTTTTTTGACCCTTTTGATTTCCCTTGTTTCCAGTTATTATTTGCACCTGTGCCTCGTTTCCCTTGAACGTATTTAAACCCTTAGTTTTCCTCAGTTCTTTGCTCTGTGTTTGAATGTTAGCTCCCAGCCCTAGCGATGCTGTGAACAGTTGTTGCTCCAGTTGGACTCTCTTGTGGTACTCTGTTTTTGTTCTAGTTTATTTATTTTTGATTATCTTTTGAGGCTTTTTTTCTGCTGTATCTACCACCTTGTGGATTTACCTTTTGACTTGGAGGATTACCTTTTTCTCTTGGAATTACTTTTGACGTTGTGGATTTATATTTTTGCCTGAAGAACTTTTTTACTTTATTAAAACACCGTCTCAAGTACTGCTGTGTCTGCCTCATCTTCTGGGTTCTGCCGACTATTAGTGGCTCAGTTTGCTAAGTGACTGTTTCTCACACCGGAGACCCGAGTTCGTAACCGGGTCCTGACAATCGGTAGATTGGTTAAAAAAAGGCAGACATTGAATATACCTTTGCATGGTGAAGTTACTAATTTCACTTTGGATGGTGTATCAATACACCCAGACACTACAAAGATACAGGCGTCATTACTAACCCAGTTGCCGGAGAGGAAGGATACCGCTCAGGGATTTCACCATGAGGCCAATAGTACTTTAAAACAGTTAGTTTAATGGTTGTGATAGGAGACACCTGAGGGTGGATCAACAACATTGTAGTTACTCCATAATACTGACCTAATTGACAGTGAAAAGGAGGAAGCCTGTGCAGAATAATATGATTACAAAACATGCATTCTGTTTGCAAGGCACTAAAGTAATGGTATTCAAAAGTGTGTCAAAGCAATTCCCTTTTTGTCCTGAATACAAAGTGTTATGTTTGTGGCAAATCGAATACAACAAAGAGTACCACTCTCCATATTTTCAAGCATAACGGTGGATACGTTATGGGTATGCTTGCAATTGTTAAGGACTGGAGTTTTTACAGGATAAAAAGAAACAGAATAGAGCTAAGCACAGTCAAAATCTTAGAGAATCTGGTTCAGTCTGCTTTCCACCAGACACTGGGAGAGGAATTCACCTTTCAGCAGGACAATAACCTAAAACACAAGGCCAAATCTACACGAGTTGCTTACCAAGAATACAGTGAATGTTCCGGAGTGGCTGAGTTACAGTTTTGACTTAAATCTGCTTGAAAATATATGGCAAGACCTGAAAATGGTTGTCTAGCAATGGTCAACATGTCAGGTTTCAGGTATGACCCAGATGCAGACAGTGCCAAAGAAACAAATGTTTATTTCTAGTACAGGGCAGGCAAACTACAGAGCAAAGGCAGGCAGAGGTCAGTAATTCAGAGAGGGTGCAAAAGGTCCAGAACGGCAGGCAGGGTCAGGGCAGGCAGGGGTCTAGAACAGCAGGCAGACTGGTAAAAAAGAGAAGGACTAGAAAACAGTCGCAAGACCAGCCAGCCGCAGGGGAACAAACGCTGCTAGGTTTCACAAGACAAACAGAGAACACAGGTATAAATACACTGGGCATAATGGGGAAGATCGGCAACACCTGGAGGGGGGTGGAGACAATCACAAAGACAGGTGAAACAGATCAGTGTGTGACACAACAACCAATTTGATAGAGCTTGAAGAATTTTTAAAGAATAATGGGAAAATGTTGCACAATCTAGGCGTGGAATGCTCGTCGAGATTTATCCAGAAAGACTCACAGCTGTAATTGCTGCCAACGGTGTGATAAAATAATGTATATGTGAAAGATAATGATAAAATAATTCCACTCTGAAACCTTATAACTGTATGAAATTGATTAGAATCATAAAATTATAATCTGATGATGTGTGTAGTTTTAGTCGGAATTAGGTTAAACAATGTATCTGTATAGTGGAAAAACACAGACTGTCTGAGCAAGGCATAGCTTAGGATTTGAACTTGTGTCTAGTAAAATACAGAAGAACAATTAAAACTGTGTTTGGACCTACCTGGCTAGGCCTCTGAGGAACCTATGATAGCATAGGGAGTACTTCTCAAGGCTTCCCTAATCTCGGGGGAATGGAACTGTCGGCTGGGTAGTAATACAGTGGTGAGAACCATGGAGAAGGATAAAACTCACCTACTGTTTGTGTGGAAGTATGTGCGTAGGATACCTACTGTTTGTGTGGAAGTATGTGCGCAGCTATAAAATGGATGTCTTTGTATAATGGACTTTAGAACGTTCTTTGAATAAACTGTACTATCTTTTAGTCTTTGACTAATTATTATTAAACTCATGGTCTTATAGATCTCGGGGATTGGTCAGAGCTACTGATTGTCAGTTATTATCATTGGGATTGAAAATTCTCGTGAAACGGTGCTTCTACAAAGTATTGATTCATGGGTGTGAATACTTATGCAAATGAGATATTTCTGTATTTATTTTTCAATAAATTAGTAAAAATGTCTAAGAAATTGTCTTCACTTTATCATTATGGGGTACTGTGTGTAGATGGGTAATTTAAAAAAATCAACAAGGACTGATCTTTAAAATATATAAACAACTTTTGGAAAGCTTATATTCTGAGCTAGCCATTAAAAAAGTATAGTCCACAGATGTAAGTATATATGAACAACCTTTTAACTGGAACAGAATATGGAAAAATATGACCTTGGTATCCCGTAATCTGAACCATGAGCTTATATATTTAAATTTGTTCACAGACTGCATTTTACACCAAGGAAACATTTTACGATGAAATTGGCCCCAACTGCCAACTGTTCACTGTGTCCCCTAAATCCGGTACGGATCTGGTGCATCCGTGTCACAGGAAGTTTCTGCGTTTCGCCTTCCAAGGGGTGGCGTACGAGTATGTGAGAATGCTATTCGGGTTCGCCCTGGCACCTCACACCTTTTCCAAATGTGTAGAGGCGGCAATTGAACCGTTGAGTCGTCAGTGGATAATGGTCTTGGCCTACCTAGATGACCTACTGGTTCTCACCCCATCAACAGAGCTGACGATAACACACGACACAGACGGTGATTCATCTCACGATTCTGGGGTTTGCTGTGAATTTGGAAAAGAGCACACCTTGGCCTAGTCATCGGATTGTCTACCTGGGATTGCAGCTAGATACTGTGACTATGAAGGCTCGAATTTCGGATCCTCGGGAGGCTGCCCTGTTGCTGACCCTACGAAGGTTTCTTCCGAATAACATAATGACGGGCGCATTGACACTCTTGGGTCTCATGTCGTCTGCCCACTCCGTGGTTCCGATGGGACTTCTGCACATGCACAAAACACAGCGATGGTTCGCCCAACTACGACTAAACCCAGTGCGGCATTGTTGTCAGTTGTTGGTGATTCTCCTCTCGCTCAGAGCAGACCTGAACTATTGGAGAGACCCGTGCATTCTGACGCAAGGGGCCCAATAGGCAGAGTGTCCTCCTACACTCCAGTATTTACAGACGCTTGTCTGACTGGATGGGGAAGGACATGTCAGACTTGGGCGATCGGAGTTGTGTGGCCTCCCTCGGGACGTCACATCAACCTACTAGAGTTGGAGACAGTTCTACTCGTTCTGACACACTTCGCGCCTACCCTGCGGCGTCACGACGTTCTGGTCTGGTCGGACAACCGAACCACAGTAGCCTACATAAATTGCCAAGGAGGAGTCAGGTCTCCTGCACTCCACCGGCTGGCAGAGGAATTGTGGCTGTGGGCTCCCAAGCACCTTAGTTCATTGAAAGCAGCACATATTCCAGGCTATCAGAACGTCGGACCAGACCTCATGTCTTGAGGGGGTCCCCGAGATGCCGAATGGCATCTGCACCCCGACATTGTTCTTCAAATATGAGAACGGTTCGGGAGAGCCGAGGTGGACCTACTCACATCAGGCGTGGACTCGCATTGCCCCCTCTGGTTCTCTCTTCGAGCCCAGGATGAACCGCCACTAGGGACGGATGCTTTTGCGCACCAGCCATGGCCGAAGGTTCTCCTGTACGCATTTCCAGCGCTGTCCTGCATTCTCCCACTGCTAGCCCATGTGAGAATATGCGGGCTGTCAATCATCCTTGGTTTGCAGAGATGTTTCAGATGCTCGTTTCACCACCATAGCCCATTCTACATCGATGGGACGCAGTGTCTCAGGCGGGAGGCATGATATGGCAATTGCCCATAATCGGCCAAACACTGATGGTCTGGCTCCTGAGAGGGACAGGTTAGAGTGTTGTGGGTTATCTGATTCAGTAATCAGAACCATACAGGGCTCACGTGCCAGTTCCACATTCAGAACGTATGCCAGCAAATGTAACGCATTTTCACAATGGTGCGCCACAGAAAATATGGACCCCGTGTGCTGTCAGATCGAGAGTGTGCTCTCTTTCCAACAGTTCATGTTTGACAAGCAGCGTTCACCCGCCACCATTAAGGTGTTTGCAGATGCGATTTCAGCTTGTCGTGAGGGGTTTGGCAGAGACAGTGAAACTGTTCCTATTGGGAATGCGGCGGCTTAGGCCGATGCCTAGAGTCACGCCTCCTCAGTGGGATTTGGCCATGGTACTCAAGGCGCTCTGTGAGACGCCTTTCGAACCATTGAATCAAATCTCCCTCAAGATGTTATCTCTGAAGACGGCACTGTTGCTCGCTTTGAGTACAGCTAAGCGGGTCAGTGATTTGTGCTCTCTTTCTACGAGAACCGACTGCCAGGCCATTAATGGTGATCTGAGCAGGGCGGTGTTACGTCCTATCCCGGCATTTATGCCGAAGGTTATTAAGCGCTCATATAGGTCACAGACCGTTGAGCTGTGGGCTTTCTCCCCCCTCCCCATGTGGAGCGGAAAGAGGAGAGGCTCATCGCTTGTGCCCAGTGCGCCCCTTGGAGCGCTACGTGGAGTGTCCAGCGGCGATTAGGTCATCGCCTCAGCTGTTTGTGTGCCACGGTGCGAGTACACTTGGTAGACCACTTTTTAAACAGCGGCTGTCTCACCGGCTTTGTGAAGACATTGAGATGGCTTATGAGGCGGCAGGGCAGCCATTGCCTCAGGGTGTAAGAGCCCACTCCACTCATGGAATAGCGGGATCTACTGCCCTTTTCAGAGGAACAGGAGTAGAGGATATCTGTGCAGTGGTGTCATGGTCGTCACCGTCTCCTTTTATCAATTTCTACCTTTCGGATATGTTTTCTAACTCTCTGGCTCAGTCTGTACTCAGCGTGGCTGATGGAAGGACTTGAACCAGGAGGAAAAGATAAAGGGCCATTGGGCATGGTTCCGATTAGGCCCGCTCTTTTCTATTGAGAGAGAGACATATGTCACATGTCTCCTGACTGTTATTCAGTACAGTAGAGAACATGTGTTTTTTGACCCGCCCACCAGTGTATCACTGTGTTGGGGCGGAAGAATGAGGAAAATAGTTCTGTAACTTGTATTACACTACTATTAGACGGGTCATTGAATATTGATGGGATATTGAGGTATTTATTTATTATTTATTTTACCGTTATTTTACCAGGTAAGTTGACTGAGAACACGTTCTCATTTGCAGCAACGACCTGGGGAATAGTTACAGGGGAGAGGAGGGGGATGAATGAGCCAATTGTAAACTGGGGGTTATTAGGTGACCATGATGGTAAGAGGGCCAGATTGGGAATTTAGCCAGGACACCGGGGTTAACACCCCTACTCTTACGATAAGTGCCGTGGGATCTTTAATGACCTCAGAGAGTCAGGACACCCGTTTAACGTCCCATCCGAAAGACGGCACCCTACACAGGGCAGTGTCCCCAATCACTGCCCTGGGGCATTGGGATATTTTTAGACCAGAGGAAAGAGTGCCTCCTACTGGCCCTCCAACACCACTTCCAGCAGCATCTGGTCTCCCATCCAGGGACTGACCAGGACCAACCCTGCTTAGCTTCAGAAGCAAGCCAGTAGTGGTATGCAGGGTGGTATGCTGCTGGCTATCATCTGTATCATCTGCTAGGCCCATGTTCTGTCTATCTGTCCACAAATCATTGGCTTGGCCTCTAGATTGAGTGTGGCGGATTTACTGAGAAATCAGCATGACCATGGTTCAGTCTGTACTCAGCATAGCTGATTGGAGGACTTGAACTAAGTGAAAAAAATGCAGGACCTATGGACTAGTTTCCTTCAGGTCCGCTTTTTACTGTTATTCACTGACCGTAGAGATCTTTTTATGTCTCTATTTTGGTTTGGTCAGGGTGTGATTTGGGTGGGCATTCTATGTTCATTTTCTATGTTTTGCATTTCTTTGTTGTTTGGCTGGGTATGGTTCTCAATCAGAGGCAGCTGTCTATCGTTGTCTCTGATTGAGAACCATACTTAGGTAGCTTTTTCCCACATGGTTTTAGTGGGTAGTTGTTTTCTGTTTTGTGTCTTCACCAGACAGAACTGTTTCGTGTTGTTACATTTTGTTATTTTGTCTCAGTGTTTAATTTTTTAAATAAATAATCATGAACACTTCCCACGCTGCGCTTTGGTCCACACCTTCTTCATACGACGACCGTTACAGAACTACCCACCAAAAGAGTACCAAGCAGTGTGGTTACCTGGAGAGTTGGACATGGGAGGAAATCCTGGAAGGCAAGGGACCCTGGGGACAGACGAGAGAACATCGCCGTTCTGAGGAGGTGGCACAGCGGAGCAGGCACGAGAGGCAGCCCCCCATTTTTTTGGGGGGGGGCACACGAGGAGTTTGTCTCAGTCAGATTGTAGACCTGAGCCAACTCCCCGTGCTTACCGGGTGGAGCGTCGTACTGGTCAGGCACTGTGTTATGCGGTGGAGCGCACGGTGTCTCCAGTGCATGTTCACAGCCGGTACGCTACATCGCAGCCCCTCGCATCGGCCGGGCTAGAGTGGGCATCGAGCCAGGAGGGATGGTGCCGGCTCAGCTCATCTGGTCTCCAGTGCGTCTCCTCGGCTCGGGTTATCCTGCGCCAGCCCTACGCACAGTGTCCCCGGTTCGCCAGCCCAGGGCGGCCTGTTCCAGCTCCCCACACTTGCCGGGCTACAGGGGGTATCCAGCCAGGACGAGTTGTGCTAGCTCTGCGCTCAAGACCGCCAGTGCGCCTCCACGGCCCAGTGTATCCGGTGCCTCGGCCAAGGAAGAGGCCTCCTGCATGTCTCCCCAGCCTGGTGAGTCCTGTGCCTGTGCTAAGAACTAATCCTTCTGCATGTCTCCCCAACCGGGTGAGTCCTATGCCTGCTCCCAGAGCAAGGCCTCCTGTGTGTCTCTCCACTCCAGTGATGATCCATGGCAAGAAGCCTACAGTGGTGATCCATGGCACGAAGCCTCCAGTGAAGATCCATGGCAAAAAGCCTCCAGTGATGATCCATGGCAAGAAGCCTCCAGTGATGATCCATGGCAAGAAGCCTCCAGTGATGATCCATGGCAAGAAGCCTCCAGTGGTGATCCATGGCACAAAGCCTCCAGTGATGATCCATGGCAAGAAGTCTCCAGGGGTGAGACATGGCACGAAGCCTCCAACGGGGTCTCCAGTCCGGAGCCTCCAGAGACGGCCTCCAGCCCGGAGCCTCCAGAGAAGGCCTCCAGCCCTGAGCCTCCAGAGGCGCCCTTCAGTCCGGAGCTTCAAGAGGCGCCCTTCAGTCCAGAGCTTCCAGAGGCGCCCTTCAGTCCGGAGCTTCCAGAGGCGCCCTTCAGTCCGGAGCTTCCAGAGGCGCCCTTCAGTCTGGAGCTTCCAGAGGCGCCCTTCAGTCTGGAGTTTCCAGAGGCGCCCTTCAGTCCGGAGTTTCCAGAGGCGCCCTTCAGTCCGGAGATTCCAGAGGCGCCCTTCAGTCCGGAGCTTCCAACAAGGGTCCCCAGTCCGGGGCCCGCTACAAGGGTGCCCAGTCCGGCCCCCACAACGAGGGTTCCCAGTCCGGGGCCCGCTACGAGGGTCCCTAGTCCGGGGTCGGCGGCGAGGGGTCGGCGGTCTACGTCCCTCACCAGAGCCGCCACCGCGGAGAAATGCCCACCCAGACCCTCCCCTATGGGTTCAGGTTCTGCGGCCGGAGTCCGCACCTTTGCGGACTCCGGCCGCAAAGGTGCGGACTCCGGCAGAACTGTTTTGTGTTGTTACATTTTGTTATTTTGTCTCAGTGTTCAGTTTTTTAAATAAATAATCATGAACATGTAACGATTCTCGTCCTGGGAAGATGAGGAGGAAGGATCGGACCAATACGCTGCGTGGTAAGTGTCCATAATATGTATTTTCATAAATCAACTGAACACTGAACAAAATAACAAAGAGCACGAACGAACAAACAAAACAGTTCTGTATGGTGAAAACACACAACACAGAAAACAACTACCCACAAACACAGGTGGAAACAGGCTACCTAAGTATGGTTCTCAATCAGAGACAACGATAGACAGCTGCCTCTGATTGAGAACCACACACGGCCAAACACAAAGAAATAGACAACATAGAACACCAGACATAGAATGCCCACCCCAACTCACGCCCTGACCAAACCAAAATAGAGACATAAAATAGGAACTAAGGTCATGGCGTGACAGAACACTTCCCACGCTGCGCTTTGGTACACACCTTCTTCATACGACGACCGTTACAGTGACATGACTCCTGACTGAGGGATCAGTACAGTAAAGGTCATGTATTCTAACCTGCCCATATGACTATATTTGGGCGGAAGGATGAGGGAAATAGTTTCTGTAACTAGTATTACAGTGCTATGAGACCAATCATTGAATATTTATTTTTTTAAATAAAAAAAACAAAAAATGTTATCCCCTTTTCTCCCCAATTTTCGTGGTATCCAATCGCTAGTAATTACTATCTTGTCTCATCGCTACAACTCCCGTACGGGCTCGGGAGAGACGAAGGTCGAAAGCCATGCGTCCTCCGAGGCACAACCCAACCAAGCCGCACTGCTTCTTTAACACAGCGCGCCTCCAACCCGGAAGCCAGCCGCACCAATGTGTCGGAGGAAACACCGTGCACCTGGCCCCCTTGGTTAGCGCGCACTGCGCCCAGCCCGCCACAGGAGTCGCTGGAGCGCGATGAGACAAGGAAATCCCTACCGGCCAAACCCTCCCTAACCCGGACGACGCTAGCCCAATTGTGCGTCGCCCCACGGACCTCCCGGTCGCGGCCGGCTGCGACAGAGCCTGGGGGCGAACCCAGAGACTCTGGTGGCGCAGTTAGCACTGCGATGCAGTGCCCTAGACCACTGCTCCACCCGGGAGGCCCAATCATTGAATATTGACAGGATATTGAAGCATCATCTATCTGCTGGTTCAGATTAGTATGGCTCATATTCTCTTTATCTGCCCACTAGCCATTGACTATGTCTCTGAACTAAGTGGTGCGGATTGTACTGTGGACACAGTATATTGTGACACAGTCTGTCAAATTACTGTGGGACTTGGTAGCAGCCATGGCTGGGCCGACCTTTTCACTTGGTGGGAAGTAATAGGTTCGGCAGGGAGTACATTTTGGAGAGTTGCGCTCCGCCTTAAACCACTAGGAGCAGAGCTCCCCTATGGGGTGGAGCTCCACGATATAGAACGATAATTACCGGAGTTGTAGCTCCAGTTCTATGAAGCCCCATAGGACTTAAGGCCCTGCCAACCCCCAGTCTGGCTGAAGATATTTTTTTGGGAGACTAATTGAGGGGAAGCGTCCCCTTATATAGGGACACCTGTGCTCCCATTGGCTACAGGTGTGTGCATAATTTTCTCTCAGGTTAGTTGCTGCTTAGGCAGCATGGTGAACCCCTAGGAACAGAGCTCCCCTATGGGGCTCCACTCCACTCCACTCATGAAACTGGAGTTCCAACTCCGGTAACTATCGTTACGTAATCGGATGGAAGCCGGCTAGTGATGGCTATTTAACAGTCTGATGGCCTTGAGAGAAGCTGTTTTTCAGTCTATCGCTCCCAGCTTTGATGCACCTGTACTGACCTTGCCTACTCGATGATAGTGGGGGTAAATAGGCTATGGCTTGGGTGGTTAATGTCCTTGATGATGTTTTTTGGCCTTCCTGTGACATCGGGTGCTGTAGGTGTCCTGGAGGGCAGGTAGTTTGCCCCCGGTGATGCGTTGGGCAGACCACACCACCCTCTGGAGAGCCCTGCGGTTGTGGGCGGTACAGTTTCCGTACCAGGTGGTGATACAGCCCAACAGGATGCTCTCTATTATGCACCTCTAAAAGTTTGTGAGGGTTTTGTGAGGGTTTAAGGGGCCAAGACACATTTCTTCAACCTCCTCTGCTGTTTCCTGAAGTCCACTATCAGCTTATTTGTTTGTTGACGTTGAGTGAGAGGTTATTCTTCCTGGCACCACTCTCCCAGGGTCCTCCCCTCCTTCCTGTAGGCTGTCTCGTTATTGTTGGTAATCAGACTGTTGTGTCGTCTGCAAACTTGAAGATTGAGTTGGAGGCGTGCGTGGCCATGTAATCATGGGTGAACAGGAAGTACAGGAAGGGGCTGAGCACGCACCCTTGTGGGGCCTCTGTGTTGAAGATCAGCAAAGTGGAGGTAATGTTTCCTACCTTCACCACCTGGGGGGCGGCCCGTCAGGAAGTCCAGGACCCAGTTGCACAGGGGTGGTTCAGACCAGGGCGCCGTGCTTAATGATGAGCTTGGAGGGTACTATGGTGTTGAATGCTGAGCTATAGCCAATGGACAGCATTCTTACATAGGTATTCCTCTTGTCCAGATGGGATAGGGCGGTGTGCAGTGCGATGGCGATTGCATCAACTGTAGATCTATTGGGGCGGTAAGCAAATTGAAGTGGGTCTAGGGTGTTAGGTAAGGTAGAGGTGATATGATCCTTAACTAGCCTCTCAAAGCACTTCATGATGACAGAAGTGAGTGCTACGTGGCGATAGTCATTTAGTTCAGTTACCTTTGCTTGTCTTGAGTACAGGAACAATGGTGAATATCTTGAAGCAAGTGGGGACAGCAGACTGGGATAGGGAGAGATTGAATTTGTCTGTAAACACTCCAGGCAACTGGTCTGCGCATGCTCTGAGGACGCGGCTAGGGATGCCGTCTGGGCCGGCAGCCCTGCGAGGGTTAACACGCTTAAATGTTTTACTCATGTCGGCCACGGAGAAGGAGAGCCCACAGTCCTTGGTAGCGGGCCACGTCTGTGGCACTGTGTTATCCTCAAAGCGGGCGAAGAAGGTGTTTAGCTTGTCCGGAAGCTAGACGTTGGTGTCCACAATGTGTCTAGTTTTCCATTTGTAGTCTGTGATTGCCTTACGGGGGTAATAACTACACTGTTTGTATTCGGACATATTCCCAGTCACATTGCCATGGTTAAATGTGATGGTTCGCACTTTCACTTTCACACAAATGCTGACATCTATCCATGGTTTCTGGTTTGGATAGGTTTTAATAGTCACAGTGGGTACAACATCTCCTATACACTTCCTGATGGACTCTGTCACCGTATCCGTGTATTCATCGATGTTATTCTCAGAGGCTACCTGGAACATATCCCAGTCTGCGTGATCAAAACAATCTTGAAGCATGGATTCTGATTGGTCAGACCAGCGTTGAATAGACCTTAGCACGGGTACTTCCTGTTTGAGTTTCTGCCTATAGGAAGGGAGGAACAAAATGGAGTCGCAATCAGATTTGCTTAAGGGAGGGCGGGGGAGGGCCTTGTAGGAATTTCGAAAAGTTGAGTAGCAGTGGTCCAATGTTTTCCCAGAGTCCAGAGTGAGTACTACAGTCAATGTGTATGTAACGACCACCACGCAGAAGCGGCTCCTGACTGGCTGAGTAGTTGGGCGGGGGTGGATTTTTCCAAATTCAACAGATACGCATCGTATTAACCATCCTGATAATACTCTGAATAAAATAGGAATTGAGTTATAGGCCTCCTCAGGCTGGTTATAGGTAGACTATCATATTCAACCTATACCATAACCAATGTAGCTCATCTATCCTATTTAAAAGGACTGAAAACAGAAACAGATAATTTGGTTCCATTTCAACATCATTTTTTAAAAGTGAATCCAAAGTGCTGTAACATACAGTACCAGTCAAAAGTTTGGACATCTACTCGTTCAAGGGTTTTTCTTTATTTTTGCTATTTTGTGTTAAACAAATCCAAATGTATTTTATGTTTGAGATTCTTCAAAGTAGCCACCCTTTGCCTTGACGACAGCAAATTTGGACTCATCAGACCAAAGGACAGATTTCCACCGGTCTCGTGTTTCTTGACCCAAGCAAGTCTCTTCTTCTTATTGGTGTCCTTTAGTAGTGGTTTCTTTGCAGCAATTCGACCACGAAGGCCTGATTCTCCTCTGAATAGAGGAGTGTCTGATATGTGTCTGTTTATTGAATTCTGTGAAGCATTTATTTGGGCTGCAATCTGAGGTACAGTTAACTCTAATGAACTTATCCTCTGCAGCAGAGGTAACTCTGGGTTTTCCTTTCCTGTGGCGGTCCTCATGAGAGCCAGTTTCATCATAGCGATTGATGGTTTTTGTGACTGCACTTGAAACTTTCAAAGTAATTGAACTTTTCCGCATTGACTGACCTTCATGTCTTAAAGTAATGAAGGACTGTCGTTCCTTTTTGCTTATTTGAGCTGTTCTTGCCATAATATGAATTTGTTTTTTTACCAAATAGGGCTATAGTCTGTATACCACCCCTACCTTGTCACAGCACAACTGATTGGCTCAAACGCATTAAGAAGTAAAGAAATTCCACAAATGAACTTTTAACAAGGCACACATGTTAATTGAAATGCATTCCAGGTGACTCGCTCATGAAGCTGGTTGAGAGAATGCCAAAAGTGTGCAAAGCTGTCATCAAGGCAAAGTGTGGCTACTTTGAAGAATCTCAAATTAAACATATATTTTGATTTATTTAACCATTTTTGGTTACTACATGATTCCATATGTGTTATTTCATAGTTCTGATGTCTTCACTATTATTCTACAATGTAGAAAATAGTAAGAAATAACGCAAAACCCTGGAATGAGTAGGTGTG
Source organism: Salvelinus fontinalis (assembly GCF_029448725.1). Classification (NCBI taxonomy): domain Eukaryota; kingdom Metazoa; phylum Chordata; class Actinopteri; order Salmoniformes; family Salmonidae; genus Salvelinus; species Salvelinus fontinalis. Next base: position 27,766,893 of record NC_074682.1, on the reverse strand, counting down.
TCCAAGCTTTTGACTGGTACTGTATATAAATTAAATCAAATTGCCTAGTTCTCACCAAAACCTTTCAAATATTCACGTCAAAAGGGTATTGCACAGAAAAATGTTGACCATCGGGTGCATGGCAAATTCAGAACCGCTGGACATCAACATAATAAACTAAAGCACCAATCATTGGGAATGAGATCCGAATGACTGCTAAGGCTTGATCCATAAATTCAATAATGAAATAGGTAGTCTAGCCTACAAAACCAAAAGTACTGTATGTTCAAATCAAAAGGCCCGGTAAACATGATGAAATCAATAACACAGCAACATGCCCAGTCAAAGGTGCCAACACATTTAAAAATAAAAAGATGGTTTAGTATTTAATATAAAAGCTCTGTCGAATGCCAAGAGAACAAGAACCACTTTTCAATGAGAAAACAGAAATCCAATTTGGGTAAAATGAAAAGATATACTTCTGTTTTCAAAGATGTAGCCTACAATCCAATACTTGTAATCATTTTAAAGAGAACAAAAACGACTTATCCTACATTTGAATCTTAATGCACCTTCCCAATGGCGAAGGTGCATAAAGATGGAGGCCCCCATCTACTTACCCACAAATGCCTTGTTTGCTAAATTCGTCATATTGTACAGTGCTCGCAGTTACTCTTTTTTTGTATCAACATTAGCATCATTATACATGATCATAATATTAGCTCCAAGATTTTTATGTTATTTTACCTTTATTTAACTAGCAAGTCAGTTAAGAACAAATTCTTATTTTCAATGACGGCCTAGGAACAGTGGGTTAACTGCCTTGTTCAGGGGCAGAACGACAGATTTTTACCTTGTCAGCTCGGGGATTCGATCTTGCAACCTTTCGGTTACTAGTCCAACGCTCTAACCATGGCAGCAAATGGAAAAAAAGAACAAGTTCGATTGTGCTGATTTCCTGGCACATTGAACCATGTCTCACTCCGTAGTTTAATCTGTGGATAGTGCTAAAACAAATGACGTCATATCTGAATTCCTTCATATTTTTGCACCTTTGCCATTAGGTATTGAGGGCCCGTTTTCCCAAAAGCTAAATTCATGCTTTTTTGCCCTCTGGAGTCACTTTACACACAGAATATCTCGACTAACATAGAATCGCATGGTTTAGCCGTCTCTCTGTGACTGTGATAACTTCAGAACAAAGCTGACTACAAATATAAAGTTGCCAATGTCTTTGCAATTTATACAAAAAAGCGATGTATAAAAAGATGCTCAAATGAAAACCGAGATGACCACATTAAAATATAAACAGTCGGCTATAGCCTTATTTCAATCATATGAAATACATTTCCTGTTCAATCAATTGTTCTATTTTGCTACTTATAGGCAACTGTTTGTGATTTGTCTCAACATATTTCATGTTGTGAAGCCTAATATGTGCGCAATGATGTGCCACATCAGTGATTTAGAGAATTTTTTATTGGGTAAGCATTAGAATAAACTGCCTAAATATTTACAGCCGTAGCTGTTAATATCTCTCAGTATTGTGAAATAATTATAATGTTAAGGAAAGATCTTCGGCCATTGTAGGAAAGATGCATCATTAAAGATGCAATATGCAGAAATCGCTCCCCCATTTCCTGGTTGCTGAAATTCGAATAGTTTGCCTAATTTCAGTTTATGTCAGAAAACAAGCAGTCAATGTGTAGAGAATCATTGTACCATCTAAACCGCTGTGAAATATATTTTCCATAACCAAAAATATTTATTTTCAGCTGTTTGAAGCTGGTGTACAAAACTGAATGTAAAAGACTCAAAAACGGAAAGCATAGAAATAGCTTACATAGAACAGATCTCTCACTTCTTAGACTTGCTTTCAATGAGAATGACAGATCTATAACAGAAATTTCTGTGTGAATTTGGTCGGGTCACCCAAAAACGTACATATTGTAGCTTTAAAACACTTATAAGCCTACATTTCACTGCTATCAGGAAACCAAGTCCTGTTTTGTTGTTTGGCTACTTGAAGAGATCTAGGGCCTATCACTCGCACCTCACCTCTTCCAATGCATTGTGGAAAAGTTGTCACACCCTGATCTGTTTCACCTGTCCTTGTGATTGTCTCCACCCCCCTCCAGGTGTCGCCCATCTTCCCTATTATCCCCTGTGTATTTATACCTGTGTTCTCTGTTTGTCCGTTGCCAGTTCGTCTTGTTTGTCTAGTCAACCAGCTTTTTTGTTCTCAGCGCCTGCTTTTCCCAGTTGCTCTTTTACTTACTCTCCAGGTTTTGACACTTGCCTGTCCTGACACTGAGCCACCCTGCCCGAGCACTCTGCCTGACCCTGCCTGCCGACCTTTGCCCCATCTTTGGATTGTTGACCTCTGCCTGCCTGCCGACCTGTATGTTTGCCCCACCTCTGGATTGTTGACCTTCGGCCTACCCTAAGCCTGCCTGCCGTCCGGTACCGTTGCCCCACCTCTGCTTTACTGACCCATGACTGCCTTCACCTGTCTTTCCTGCCCCTGTTGGAATATTAAACCATTGTCAATTCGACGCGTCTGGGTCTTCCCTTGATTCCTGTAAAGTGTGCATCGAATTCTACTAATTGAAGAGCCGAAATGAGTATAACATCCTGGCAGTTTAAACCATACTCGATTTTTGAAAATTCACATATCACAAAACATTTCCGCATACTGAGAATGTGTCATGCGCGATTACGTTGTTTCCTGCTATTCGTTGATTTCGGTAGCGCATCCCCATATCTGGGGCGGCAGGAAGCCTAGTAGTTAGTGTTGGGCCAGTAATTGAAAGGTTGCTAGATCGAATCCCTGAGCTGACAAGGTAAAAATCTGTCGTTCTGCCCCTGAACAAGGCAGTTAACCCTCTGTTCCTAGGCCGTTATTGTAAATAAGTACTTTTTCATAACTGACTTGCCTAGTAAAATAAAATCTAATTGTTCAGCTGTTTTCCATAATGTTGAATACTATTAAAACTACATATGTTTGCATGCTCAAACAGCGTACTATTTAGGATGCACATATGGGTATTTGGACACATCCACTTTGTCCAAAATGGAGTGCTCTGCCTTCCTGCTGATACACCCTCTGGCAGCTTGCCACCCCAATCATTTTTCCCATGTTTGGCAGGGTGTGATTGATACTAAGAGCAATGGCATGGCTCTTTTATTTCTCCCTGGTGCTGGCTGTACTGCTTCACTGCTCACCTGGTAACATTATCAGGACTTACCTCTACCGCACCCTCATCCAGCAACTCTGACCATGTCCCATTCCTGGCATTCTCCAACCCCCTCAGAACCAGCTCCAACATGGGCACAACAGCCCCTAAGCTCACCACAATACAACAGCCAGGGACAGACATCCTTCTGCCCACCGGCAGGATGCAGGTTGCAGGAAACAAGATGACCAGTATGGAGGACTTAGCTAGGGCATTGATTGGCACATATGGCAGTGATGAGTCTGTGGATGGCAGTGGACCTGGAGACGTGGTTATAATAGGTAAACAAGAGACCAAGCCACCTGCCAGCACACTTATAATTTCTGCGCCTGGAAAAGAGGAGAATAAAGCAGGGGAACTTGATGTGCACTCCTCCGACCCCAACTTCGCCCCCACTCCCTCCTTTGCCCCAAAAACAGACCCAAGAAAGTGTCAGCACAGCAGAACCAGTTGGCTCACAAACGTCAGAGGATGTACGTTCACAAGCCAAGATCCCACTTATAGCAAGATCTATAATAGATTTGTATCCCGTAGTTAACAGATCTAGAATAGATTTGTATCCCGTAGGTAACAGATCTAGAACAGATTTGTCTCCCGTAGGTAACAGATCTAGAATAGATTTGTCTCCCATAGGTAACGAAGACAGTGGACTCAAACTTGAACCTGAGTATTCTACTGTAGAGCTCTCTGAACAAAGGGAGCTAACTGTGAACTCGACACCAGATATTTTTATTTATCCAAACTCATTCACTTATCACAGCTCCCACCAATCTCCTAAACCCACAATTACAGAGGCCACGACCGAAGAAGGGCTCAGAGCACTGGAGGAGAATGAGGAAGACATTTTTGTGATTGACTCAATGGTTCCTTTAAGAAGCAACATACGGGCAAAACAGTCCCACTCCTCCTCCTTGTCATCTGCCATTGTGACAGAACAGTTTCAAACAGGTAAGAATAAAGCAGTTAACAACACAATCTTATTTTGTTTTATTATAATTGTTCACAAAACATCTAAGCATTTCCTCTTCCATGTGCGTGCTCTTTTTTCTTCAGATAGGGAACAAACTCAATCCATTCCTGACATACAAACAACTACGTCATCGGCAGCGTCATCCCCTGACGTGAACAAAACAATCGATCAACACGTAAAAAATGGTAAATAACAATTTTTGTAGTGCTTAGTGTCTATTAATGTATCTTAGTGTAATGATGCTTAGGCCTACTGTATCATTAGCTGAGATAATAATTTCACTCTCTCTTGCTCTCGCTGACTCTGTTAGACAAGGGTAAGCTCTGGCCTGCGCTCCCTGTCTGCTATGGTGTGTTTGGCACCATAACACATCAGAACCTGAATGGAGGCCCCTGTGTGCTGGGCCTGGGCCCCTGCGTGGTCCTTACCGATACCAATGGAACCCTTCTTCTGTGGGAGGACCTGAGCCGCACGCTGGCCTTCGCCTGGGAGCGCCATGTCTACGGCTCTGCTGGATTTTTCCTGCTGCTGTCCTGTGTGGCTGTGTTGGAAATGGTGGGTGGTTTGTCTATGCTCCACCCCCTCTGTGATGCCCTGGCCAATGGGCTGCTGCTGCTGACTGGAGCTCTGCTTGCTGTTCTCCTCCTCATTGACCCGTACGGCACAAGTCGGATCCTGTCACAGCCCGTTCTCACTGCCCTCTACAACCTACCTCTGCCGCCGCTGCTGTGGGCACAGGTTGCCCTGGCCTTGATCGCTCTGCGAGGGGCCAACCTAAATCTGCTCTCCCCAACACTGCAGTGCCCCTATGTGTTGGGAAGAACTCTTCTGCTGACAGCCGACCTGCTCTCCCCAATGCTGTCCCCTGCCCTCCCTCTGGCGCTACAGAGCCTCTCTCTCTTCTGGGTCCTGACCCTCTGCCTGGGCATTCTCACCCAGTCACTTTCACACCTATACCCTTTTTTCCAAGAATCCCATAACCCAGTGGGGGTGCCTGCTTGCAAGGCGTGTGACAGCGGTGTGTGCCCTCCTGTGGGTGCTGTGCTCCTGCCTGAAGATCAACAGCCTGCTCTGGCTCTATGGGCTGCTGGGGTCCAGAGGTGCTTCGGCTGGGGCTGGTGGCTGGGCCAGTTCTGGGCTCAGGTGCTAGACTTGTTCTTGGGATTCTCTATGCTGGTGCTAAGCTCCTGGGTGTCCTGGACCCCCTGGAGGAGCCATGCTGCGAGTGACCACAGCCAAGGGAGGGCAGAGGGAGCGTTGTTTTGGGACAGGGTGCAGAAAACCCTGCGGCTGGGGCATTTCACGAAGTCAGAGAAAAACTGGGTGGAGCTCATGCCAAACAACTGCATTGGGCAGCATCACTCGAAAGCCACTCCATTTGCCGTGTCTATGATGACCCCCCCCCCCCCAACCATCACAGACAGTCTGAGACACCATGTCATCATAAGGGTGGAGGAGGACCCACAGCCAGCAGCATCTCTCCCCTACTGTGGCAGTGAGCACGAGTGCATCCTCTCCTTCATAGAGTTCGACATGTGTCCTCTGTCACAATCAACCTCCGCATCGACAACGTGCTCCACCGTGACCATGGACACCTGCTAGAGGTGGGCAGCCACTTCACAGCCCCACCCCCTTCTTCCTGGACACACCAAGCTGGAGCTGACCTCTCACTGGAGGACAGTGAGATCACAACCATCTCTCACACCTCTGGTGGCTATGGCTGGATGCTGCAATTCCTGACCTCATTCAGTCATTGTCATTCAGTCATTCATTCATTGCAGGCTTCTGATCAGAGCCATCTCCAACCCCTGAGCACCAAGAGGAGGAAGTTCCAATGATGTATACATGTCTATGGTTCCAGACAAGGTGAATGAGCCAGGGGTCACTCAGGAGGGTCCAGTATGGACAGCAGTGACTTTTTTTATTTTTTTTTATTTAACTAGGCAAGTCTTTAAAGAACAAATTCTTATTTACAATGATGGCCTACCAGGGAAAAGTGGGTTAACTGCATTGTTCAGGGGCAGCCTTTCAGTTACTGGCCCAACACTCTAACTACTAGGCTACCTGCCGCCCCATAAACGTTACAGACCTATGAGCTGATATCTTCACCTCATCACCTCAGCCAATGCACATGTCACTTCACATCAGTACTTCCAATCCACACTGTTGACAAGGGAACTGCTCCACATAAGTTCTCCACTTGTTTGCTTTGAATAAAGTCATAATATGCTATGTTAGAATCCCCATGGGACAACTAGAGTAGTAGTTGATTGGCTAGGTTATTTGAAAGATACTAAAGTATTCTGTATTCTTTTTGTTATATACACTGACTTTACTTGAACAATTCTCTCTTCATTATTTCTATGAAATAGAAATACATGATCAAGTGCAAATGTTTTTTTGTTTTTTTCCCGGTATGAAGTTATGTTCATTGTGATGATTTTACAATTGTATTATTAATTTCAGTGGACAATATGACACAATGATGAATAAAACTAAGTTGACCATATATATCATGTTATGTTTCTGACTAAATAAATAAAATGTTAAATCCTGACTCCTGAGTGTTATTGCAATTATTGTGGTTTATTATATAGGCTAGTTTATATCCCTGCTCTAATAAGAGCAGAGATGAACAGTTCGTACAGTCTATAACTGGAAAGATAGCCCACATAAGGAGGACACAATAACAATCATAGTTAAAAATCAAAAGTTGATGTGCCATACTAATTGATTAACTAGCCTGTGATTGATTTAGACCAGCTAACAGTGCTTCAGGAGGTTCTGTGAGTCGAGAACGATAGAGAAAGGCACTGTGAACAGACATACTTTATAGTCAATAACTATTTGTTTAGCACTTTCGAAATGTACAGCGACAGAATTCAGAACATGGGCCATTCTTACAGTTATTATTATTATTCTCCCTGTACATCAAGTTAGCAACACAGGATAAATAAAGGGTGCATTAAAGCAGACAATGAAAGCTCTTAATATTAGCGGGCCTCCAAGTTAACAGTTGTTTTGAGCGAGGCACAAATCATGCTTTATTGACAGCATGGCCAATGTTGAATGTTTATCATTTTAAGCTTGGAAAAGAGCCCCTTAATCCCAGGTTTGGGACCACACAGCCACTGTCACTGATTCCTTCCAAACCACTCGTTGAATTTGCAATTTCCAACTTGTTGTGTAATGTCCAATGGCCGATGAGCACCAATACGTTTTATCTATAATTTCTCTTCATTATTTCTCTTCATATGACAAGGATATGACAAGGATTAAAAAGGATTTGCCAGTAGATTGTTGACTAGATTCATGATGATGACTGCTAGCTAAGATTTTGAAAGTATGATGTTGACATGATCAGTCCAATCAAAGCTAATGTACATATAACATGATTTGACTTTTGATTTGATCTGTGGTCAAAGACCTTGAGCCGTCTTGGATGGGCACTTCTATGGCTGCAGCCGAAGGGCTAGAATTTTCAATGTCTCCTCTTACACTTCGCAGTGACTTGAACTCCCCATGAGTGACAGAACACTGAGGCAATCATGGCACAATGCTCGGTATTTTCTGCTGGCTTGCCCCACCACCACAGAAAGCACTGAGCTAGGATGAAAACCTGCATTTTGGAGCTGCCTTTCTCAAGAAAACAAAAAAAGAGACCATGTTTGTATGCAGCTTCAATAACTCAATTATATATATATATATTTTACATTGTTTGCAAACTGTTATGTGACACGTATTATTGCCAAAATAACATGCAAAACAGGCAAGCCCTCCCCCAAAATAATATGTGGGGCTCAAAACAGCCCCACCTGCCCTGAATGACGGGTCGCCACTGCTTCTGTCATGTACAGTAGTGATGTTTGGCACGGGCACCTCAATTGGCCTACATTTCTATCTGTAACTTAACCGGGCACGCTACTAATTAGTGTAAAAAAATGTCACCAGCCAAGCTAAATTCTGATTGGTCTTTCAATTAGGCAAGCCGTTTAAATTTGGGGCAACTTCTACCAGAGACCTCAGTGAACTCGCGTATAAGCGAAATTGCACCAACTTTTGTGTGTACCACCATGCGAAAAACGATTAGAGATGTGCTGTCGTGTAAACATCCTATATTGTATTTTACGGTGATGGCAACGATTAGCTCTGTGTTAACCCCTTGCTATGGCCAGATTCCAGACGCAAGCACTTCAATGCCAAAAAATGCCAAAATTGATTCGACGATTGTCCGATCCGGGAGGCTTGTTGTTGGGAATAAAGTCCAACTGAGAAGGGTGGGTTTCGAAGTAACCAATGATGAATCCGCCACTTCTGATCGTATCAAGACTCTAAACGGATCTCTTGCATTTGAGGCTGGTAATCGGGCTGGACAGCCTGCATCACAAGGTAAGCCACCAGGCCTCCCTTTTCCAATTGTTTGTAAATCGTGTAGCGGTAACCTAATAGTAAAATACTATTGCGTAACACATTGTTGGTCAGTCTTTGCATCCACAGCTGAACTCTGACTTATTGGATACATTGATTTAGCCCCATTCTAGCTACATATTGTAACACCAGCTAATGTGATTTAACCAACACATTTGACCATGTTATACTGGTGTGTGGCTATACATTATACATGTGTGGCTATACAACACGGTCCTCTGTGTTAATTTTCTCAAATGTCTCCAGTTGCAGGGTGTCTGTTTGAATTTGATGTCTGCAGAAAAGTTTTAATATTAATTAATCCAATGTGTACACCTCATCTTGTCTTCTCATTGATTGAAATGGGTGTATGTCATAGCAGGTGGGTCCACCCCAAAGTGTCTCAATGGGAGATTTGAAAGGGGGTGAATGGCTGTGTTCACTGTTGGACTACTTCATGGGCAAACATTTAGTTTAAAAAAGGCTGTTTTCTAAATTCAGATGGACCCCCTGCAACTGGACAGACACTTCAGACTGCTGTTTTGCTGAATGAAGGACAAATGTTAGAGCCCATTGTTTGAATCCCAGATTGCCCCTTTAAAGGTGGCACATGTTTGAGCCTTACAAATCCTGTTTATTCATTCCCTCTCCCAGAATGGCACAAGTTGGATGCTAAACTCCAGCACATGGGGCCATCAGTACAGTGTAGCAATGAAGCAATGACTCTTCGGGTCAAAGGGGGAAGAGCTCCACATTTTCTGGTTGATGGCGGTAAGTAGAATGTGCCCACTAGATAAGAAAAATATTAAACACTGATGCTGCTTATGCAAGTTGCTAAGTCCCAAATGAGTTGGTTTAGCCTGAGGTATTTCTGTCTTGTGCAGGTGATGGGTCTCCTGTGTTTCCCCTGTCCCGAATGCCAACTCACTGTGGCTTCTCTGTGAAGCGGTCACGCAGAGATGTAGTGTTTGTCGCACCATACCAAGGCTGCCATGTCACTCAAGAGGTGATATTTCCTCCATGGAGGCTTTACCTTACTAAAAATGTAAATTTAACTCTTGAAAAATCTTGTATTGCTAAATGTTGATTTGAGCCTCGATTCACATGTTGGCTATTAAAGCACATTAACAGGGGTTGCATCATGATACAAATGTTTTCCTTCATACAGGGGGGTAACTATGTTCTGCCACTCCGTCTGTGGGGGGCACCCATGACAATGTCTTGTCCTGTTGCACCACCCCCTCCCTCTGTCTCCTGCTATTTATCTGGCATGGTGGTGAAGCTTCCCATGGCAGCAAATGCTCTTCAAGTCAAAGGTGGGTAATTCTGAATTTTTTTCTGTGAAAATTGTATATTTGGGTATATGAAATGTGTTCCTTTGAACCTATGAATGAATGCTGATCCAAAAGGACTTAATTTCTATAAATGGTTGACCGTAGACTTGTGTATGCCTACAGTCTATTCTGTTGATCACACAAATTGTTTTTCAGTGTCTGGTGTGTGGGAGCCACTTCTCTCAATCTCCCAGCAATGTGGCTTAACCATTGAGCCATTCTTTGGAGGAGTGGTGTTCACTGCACCATACACAGGACCCTGTGTGGAGTTGGAGGTAATCCTCACTGTCATCTTGTGGTCATGAAAGTGATCAAATCGTCACTTTTAGGTTATTTCTTGACTTTAATATATATTTATTTTATTCAGGATGATGAGCGTTTGCTTTTTATGCTCTCGGTTGCTGGGGAGATCACCCTCTCCTGCCCTGCAGGCCTCCCTCAAACTGAACCTGTTACGTCTGGATACCCTCTGTTCTACCAGTGGTCCCAGTACCATTTCCCTCCGTATCCCCCCCAACCACCCTCTTCCCCAACAGCAGCCTCTACCATGTCTAAACACACACATTCCCCTAAACCTTCTAGGCAGGTCACGCCTATGCCACGTAAAGGAGACCCCCAGGTCCCACAAACACCTGAATTGTACCTGTACCGTTTTCCTCCGTATGCCCCTAAACACTATTTCCCGACATCAGCCCCCACTACCTCGCATAAACACACAAATTCCCCTCAACCTGTCCCCCAGGCCACGCCTATGCCACATAAAGGAGACCCCCAGGTCCCACAAACACCTGAATTGTACCTGTACCGTTTTCCTCCGTATCCCCCTCAACAACGCTATTTCCCGACATCAGCCCCCACTACCTCGCCTAAACACACCAATTCCCCTCAACCTGTCCCCCAGGCCACGCATATGTCACCTAAAGGAGACCACCAGGTCCCACAAACACCTGAATTCCACCCGTTTTACCCGTACCACTTTCCTCCGTATCCCCCTCAACACTATTTCCCGACATCAGCCCCCACTACCTCTCCTAAACACACCAATTCCCCTCAACCTGTCACCCAGGTCCTGCATATGCCACCTAAAGGAGACCCCCAGGTCCCACAAACACCTGAATTCCACCCGTTTTACCCGTACCACTTTCCTCCGTATCCCCCTCAACACTATTTCCCGACGTCAGCCCCCACTACCTCGCCTAAACACACCAATTCCCCTCAACCTGTCACCCAGGTCCTGCATATGCCACCTAAAGGAGACCCCCAGGTCCCACAAACACCTGAATTCCACCCGTTTTACCCGTACCACTTTCCTCCGTATCCCCCTCAACACTATTTCCCGACGTCAGCCCCCACTACCTCGCCTAAACACACCAATTCCCCTAAACCTGTCACCCAGGTCCTGCATATGCCACCTAAAGGATACCCCCAGGTCCCGCAAATGCCTGACTTCAAAATGTTTTACCCGTACCATTTTACTACATATCCCCCTCAACCTTATTTCCCATCAGCCTCCACTACCACCCCTAAACAAACAAATCAGGCCCTTCATATGCCTCCTAAAGGATACCCCCAGGTCCCACTGAGCTACCAGTTCCCCCAGTACAATTTCCCTGGGTTTTTCCCTCAGCGCTCTGTCCCAAGAGCACCCCCCATCATAGCCAGCCAACTGGATAACCAGAATAACCCCCAGAAATATCAGTACTCGGATTTCTCCTACCGTCAAAAGTCAGCCACTCCTCCAGTAACTGCTAGCACTATCCCTGGCACCACACCCCAGGCCCAACCCAAGCAGTCCTTCATGCAATATGACCAGTACCCGATGGTTCGCAGCGGGAATCCGTATGGCTCTGCTCTGTTCCCACCCCATTATGGAACGGTGCCGTATCATTATCAGGGGCCTAAGGAGTAACTTATGGTAAGGCATAATTATCACAAATGTAACTAAGTTTAAATATCTAATGTGTTATTTACGTCAATTACAATTGAAGTTTAATCGCACTACTTTCAACAGGTGAAATCTACAGTTTCCAGCCATTACTTGTGAAGTGTAAAATAAATTAACTAAATGTACTGCTTGAGTTTATGGATTTACTTGACAGTTGAAACGGTGGTACTGTTGGCCAGGGAACTAGCACCAGGCCAACCACAGGCTCTACGGGGGTGGCTAGCTAGCATTCTCTCCCTTCCTGCCTGTGCTTTAGTTGCATTCATGCTTGTACATGACCTCGCTAACATGATATTTAGGCTTCAGCTGTGAGGTGCCTGTATCACCTTGAAATAAAGTCCAGCTAATGTGCCACTTTTCAAAAGTATTTATTTAGGGTTAACTCTTGATGGATCTTATTTTCAAGTGTTTGAATTTCAACATGCTTAGTAACCATAACCTTTTATATTATCAGGAAGTCTTACAAGACCAAGGTCTTAGATTACCCTAAATTACAAATGCAGGCAGAAGTAACATTTATATTAAACACATTCCTCAGTTAAGGTCCTCAGATTTCTAAATTGCCTAAATTGAGGTACCAAAAATCAAATTTGTAACATTTTATTCTGTGAACCCTGGGAAATTCCTCTGATCGGCGTTAACGTCCCTGAGACCGGGTGGTAACTCGTACACTGTTAGTCTGCTAAATTAGAAACACTTTTTTAAAGTAATGTTTGGTACAGTGGGAGTTAGAGGCTTTTATATATTCTAGAAATGTATCAACCTATGTGACTGAGGGACAACTTTCTGGTAGACAATAAGGCTGTGTAACTAAACCTGGTGTTTGTTATAAAGCGCAGTGAGCTACTTGAAACTGCATCAACTATCAGCTGCATTCATATAGATGTTGCCATAGTCTAGGACCAGTAGGGAATGCTGACAATCTGCTTTCTACTATTTGAGGCATTACCAATATAAAATTCTCATGTGCTTTGAGAGCTTTCATCTATCCAGCTGTGTAAGCAGAGACCCTATCAATGTACGTGTTTAAATCAGTTGTGTACTCCAGAGAACGTGCTTCATGTAAAATGTTGGTCCCAGGTTTCATGAGCTGGGAAAAAAAGATCCCAGAAGTGTGTGTGCACAAATTGCTCTAAAATTGGGCACCTATGTTTAAGTCTATATTTCTTTTTTTTTCTTTGCCAAGATGATCCATCCACCTAACGTGGCATATCAAGAAGCTGATTACACCGGTTTACCTTGTGCTGGGTACACAGGCCACAAATGTGCAGATGCCACAGATGTTGAGGGGGCATGCTGACTAAAGGAATACTCACCAGAGCTGTTGCCAGAGAATTTAAATGTTAATTTCTCTACCAAAAAGCGACCAATGTAGTTATAGAATTTGGAAGTATGTCCAAGCATCCTAAACCAGACCAAGTGTAACCACGCCAGTCCAGGACCTTCACATCCAGCTTCACCTGAGACCGGCCACCTGATAATGGTTTGCACAACTGAATTTCTGCAGGAACTGTCTCAGGGAAGCTCTAAGATTAACAATAATTCATATTTAAGTGAATGTTGCTAGAGGTAATATTGTCTGTTATGGACTCCTGACCAATTGCCCCCCCTCCCCCCCAGTGGCTTCTCGGAGTCATGGCTTATATAAATCGAGCTGGTTTTTCTATGCATCGGCAGGATAGACTGGTAGAGTCCAGTAAGATCAGGGGTGGTGTCTGAACAGCTGGTACTCAAATATTAAGGAAGTCTAGGTTCTGCTCGCCTGAGTTAGAATACCTCATGATGGGCTGTAGACCACAATATTTAACAAGATTTTTTATTTATTTGTCTATTTACCACCACATTGTCTGAGTTTGTCAGAAAGGGACAACGCAGTCCAGTCTAGTTCTCTTATCCTGGAGGTGCTTTCCTGGAGCATGATATGTTGGCATGGAATACCAAGACCATGCAGAATCTTTAAGACGAGGCTTGCATCTGCTTAAAATGGTCCAGACTGAATAAATTGTTTGTGAATGGTGTGACAATGGTGATAACTGTTTGGTTTGTCATCAAAAATCTTAATTTTAATTGCTCTAAAAACAGTTTTGTAATAGGCTGGTCACAAGCAGGATCCCCCGAGGCACTAAATCAGATGTGAGAACATTATAGCATATATGCAGGAGGAAGGTAAGGCCTTGTAAACCTAAAGTTGGATTGTCCAAACTTGACCTTGTATCTTGAATGTCAAGGTGAGTCAAAAAATACTGAAATACTCAGTTTCTCCCCCTTGACAAAGCTTGTTGGGGAGAGTGAATGATTTTCATAAGAAGTACAAAGTCTTGTCAGTATTTAAATGCAGGCAACAATCAGCCAACCATTTAGAGACGTGGATCATAACTTCAGTTAATGTGCCTGTTTTTAGTGTACATACAGGACTGTATCATCTTTATACATCTGCATATCAACTTGTGGGCACGCAACTGGGAGAATTTCTATATACTGAACAAAAATAGCAACACAACATGAAACAATTTCAAAAGATTTTGCTGAGTTACAGTTAATGTATGGATCCTGTATTTCTCAACACATTCACGAAAATAGTCATGTTCTCTAAACCTGCCTACTGGACCCTATTCCAACTAAACTACTTAAAGAGCAACATCCTGGGCTTGGCCCTCCTATGTTGAACTTAATAAACGTCTCCCTATCCTCCGGACGTGTACCAAACTCACTAAAAGTGGCAGTAATATAGCTTCTCCTGAAAAAGCCAAACCTTGACTCAGTTAAAAAAAAATTCAATCAGCCTTTATCGATTCTCCCATTCCTCTCAAAAAAATAAAAGCTAATGTGCAGCAACTCACTGCCTTCCCGAAGACAATGTATTTGAAACACTGGTTTTAGAACCCATAGTACTTAGACTACACTCGGTGGTAAATGACCTTTTAATAGCATCAGACCAAGGCTCTGCATCGGTCCTTGTGCTCCTAGATGTTAGTCTTGCTTTTGACACCATTAATCACCACATTCTTTTGGAGAGATTTGAAACACAAATTGGTCTACAGAGACAAGTTCTTGCCTGGTTTATCTGTCGGAAAGATATGTTTGTCTCTGGATGGTTTGTCCTCTGACAAATCAATTGTACATTTAAGTGTTTCTCAAGGTTCCGTTTTAGGACTCCTATTGTTTTCACTATATATCCTACCACTTGGTGATGTCATTCGGAAATACAATGTCAACTTTCACTGCTATGCGGACAACACACAGCTGTACATTGAGGAAACATTGTGAAGCCCCAAAACTGCCTACCCTGGAAGCCTGTGTTTCAGACATAAGGAAGTGGATGGCGGCAAATTATTTACTTTTAAACTACGACAAAACAGAGATGCTAGTTCTAGGTCCCAAGAAACAAAGAGATCTGCTGTTTGATCTGACAATTGATCTTGATGGTTGTACAGTCGTCTCAAATAAAACTGTGAAGGATCTTGGCGTTACTCTGGACCCTAATCTCTCTTTTGACAAACATATCAAGAACATTTCAAGGGCTGTTTTTTTCCATCTTGGTAACATTGCAAAAAATCTGAAACATTTTGCCCAAAAATGCATAAAAGCTAATCCATGTTTTTGTCACTTCTAGATTAGATTACTGCAATGCCCTACTCTTCAGCTACCTGGATAAAGCACTAAATAAAACTTCAGTTGGTGCTAAATACGGCTTCTAGAATCTTGACTAGAACTAAAACCAACATTTTTATCATATGACTCCTGTACTAGCCTCTGCACTGGCTTCCTTTTAAGACTAGGGCTGACTTCATTGTTTTACTGCTAACCTACAAAGCATTACATGGACTTGCTCCTACCTATTTCATCTGATTTGGTTCTGCCATACATAAACCTACGCTTCGATCACAAGACGCAGACCTCCTTATTGTCCCTAGAACTTCTAAGTAAACAGCTGGAGGTAGGGCTTTCTCCTATAGAGCTCACTGGCTTACTAGTGCTCTTCCATGCCGTCGCTAAGAGGGGTGCTTCACGTTGTGCCAGGCTTTTTTGCGCTATACTCTTATCCGGTGTCCTGTGTGAACTTAAGCCCCCCCCCCCCCCCCCGGAGGACCTGACCCTGGCACCATGCCTCAGCACTACCTGGCCTGATGTCTCCTGGCTGTTCCCAGTCCACTTGGTCCAGGCAATGGAGTCCTGACCTGTTCATCGGATGTGCTAACTGGTCCTGGACCTGCTGTTTTCGACTCCTCAATGCTTGGCTATGAAAAGCCAACTGACATTTACTCCTGAGGTGCTGACCTGTTGCACCCTCTAAAATCACTGTGATTATTAATGTTCATTGGATCAGTCTAAAACTTTGCACATACACTGCTGCCATCTAGTGGCCGAAATCTAAATTGCGCCGTGGCTGGAATAATACATTATGGATTTTCTCTTGTATTTCAAAGATGGTACAAAAAAATACCAAAAAAACGCATGTTTTTTCTTTGTATTATCTTTTACCAGATCTAATCTGTTATTCTCCGACATACATTTCACATTTCCACAAACTTCAAAGTGTTTAATTTCAAATGGTATCAAGAATATGCATATCCTTGCTTCAGGTCCTGAGCTACAGGCAGTTCGATTTGGGTATGTCATTTTAGGTGAAAATTGGGGAAAAAGCGTCCAATCCTTAAGAGGTTTTAACCACTTCTGGTCTTCAATGCAGGGCCGACAGATAAGTTCCCTACTTTTCCCCTCTCCTCCATTTTTTTGCGGTAATGCTGCAATTAGTTGGTTGTAATTTTGAGTAGAGCAGACATTTTCATATAGCGTTTTTTTTTTAAGTATTTTTATTTTAATATATTAGTATAACCACAATATTTGTTGTATTAATATGTTCTGTTTTTTTCTGGTGGATCAAATTTAAATTGCAACCAACTTTCTATGGCTTGTTTTAAAAATAGTGATATTTGGGAGATAATTTCAGTTTCAAATAACTGAGTGCAAGGTTGTAATCTGAATAAAGGTTAAAAGGCCATTCTTAAACATGGGGTGAGAAATTCTTACTAATTTGCTAGAGAACCAGTTCGGATTTAAGTATAACTTACTTTTGTATGACTGATGCATTTAGTGAGAGGTCTAATGCTTTAATATTTAATCATTTCTGCCCTCAATTCATATTCATTATATAAATAGGCCCGTTGAATTTTGTCTGGCTTGCCGTTCCAAATAAAATATGTTTTTTCCCCCTCATATAATTTAAATAACTGTTCACTAGGTGTAGGCAAGACCATAAGCAAATAGGTAAACTGGGATATGACTAAGTTAATCAGGATGATTCTTCCACAAATAGACAGGTATTTTCCTTTCCATGGTAGCAAGATCTTAACTATTTTTGATAACTTTCTACTAAAATGTATTGGAGTGAGATCATTTATTTATTTCAGGATATGTATACCAAGTATGTCCACATCACCATCAGACCCTTTTATTGGTATACTACACAGTAATGTAAAGGGTGTATTTTTGTGTGATCCAATACGTTATATAGTACACTTATCATCATTTGGTTGTAATCCAGAGAGGATAGAAAAAGTATCTAGATCCTCTGAGGCTGTGGAGGGATCCAAATTGTGGATTTAAAGGAAAACATGAATCATCAGCGTACAATGACATCTTTGTTTTTAAGCCCTGGATTTCTAAGCCCTTGATATTATTGTTGGATCTGATTTTAATTGCTAACATTTCAAATGGCCATAATAAATAGATATGCCGATAGTGGACAACCTTGTTTTACTCCTCTTGACAGTTTAAAACTTTGAGAAGTAGCCATTATTTACTATTTTACACCTAGGTTTACTATACATGACTTCAACCCATTTTATAAGAGATTCTACAAAATTGTTCCAGGCATTTATATATAAACTCCAATCATACTTAATCAAAAGCCTTTTCAAAATCAGCTATGAATCGCAAGCCTGGTTTACCAGATTTTTCATAGTGTTGTATTGTTTCCAGTACTTTTCTTATATTATCTCCAATGTATTGTCCATGTAAAAAAACCTGTCTGATTAGAATTAATAATATCCGACAATACCTTTTTAATTCTATACACTATATATTTTGCATCACACCACTAAAGTGTAAGGCCTTGTTGAGTGTAAGGCCTTGTCTACCATTTACATAGGAGTGGATAAAGCTGTCCTCTGAGTATGTGTTAAAAAAAATATATACAGTATATATATATATTGTCTACCTCAACTGGTATGCCATC
This sequence comes from Salvelinus fontinalis, assembly GCF_029448725.1. NCBI lineage: Eukaryota > Metazoa > Chordata > Actinopteri > Salmoniformes > Salmonidae > Salvelinus > Salvelinus fontinalis. The sequence goes on along the minus strand of NC_074682.1, from coordinate 27,748,784 downwards.
CGGCCCTGGAGTTTTCCTGGACTTAATGGCTTTAATTGCATCAATGTTATTTTTTATTTAACTAGGCAAGTCAGTTAAGAACAAATTCTTATTTACAAAGACGGCCTGCACTGGCCAAACTCGGACGATGCTGGGCCAATTGTGCACCGCCCTATGGGACTCCCAATCATGGCTGGATGTGATGCAGCCTGGATTTGAACCAGGTACTGCAGTGACGCCTTTTGCACTGTGATGCAGTATCTTAGACCGATGTGACACTCCTAATTTGGCCTTCTAGGGGTGTCAGGTAGCCTAGTGGTTAGAGCGTTGGACTAGTAACCGAAAGGTTGCAAGATCGAATCCTCAAGCTGACAAGATAAAAATCTGGTGTTCTGCCCCTGAACAAGGCAGTTAACCCGCTGTTTCTAGGCCGTCATTGAAAATAAGAATTTGTTCTTAACTGACTTGCCTAGTAAAAAAAAAGAGTCTTTCTGTATAGCTGTTAAATTTTACATTATTAATAGAAAAAAATACATACAATTAGCTTTGATTAAATTAACAAAACCCTCGCCCACATGGAAATTCAGTAAGTGTAAGGCCTTGTATATGCCAATTATCTCATGGTCCGACCGCATTCTGTCCCCTATCAACACTTTTTTTTAGCTTTTGGTGCCACAGAGAATGACATAAAAAAGTAGTCAAGACGACTAGCTTGATTGAGCCTCCGCCATGTATATCTCACTTGGTCAGGATATTTAAGCCTCCATATATCCACTAGTTCCAATATATATAATAAATTAATAACTTTCTTCAGAAACTCGTCAGTCTATTCTTGTTCTGAGTACTTTCAGGATATTCCATGCGAAGGCTATTCCATGCGAGAAATTGTCATCTGGTACAACGCCGTGTACTACTCCCTTCACATTACAGAGCAAACTGTCTCTAACCAGTAAAGAAAGAGTGGGAGGCCCCGGTGCACAACTGAGCAAGAGAACAAGTACATTAGAGTGTGTCTGTTTCTCAAACTAGACCTCACAAGTCCTCAACTGGCAGCTTCATTAAATAGTATCCGCAAAACACCAGTCTCAACGTCAACAGTGAAGAGGCAACTCTGGGATGCTGGCCTAGAATAGTTCCCTCTATTATAATAATAATAAGTTATTTATAGGCTTATTTCTTGGGACTGATGAAATGGGTGGAGCAGAAAGTGCTGCTGGGTATTTAGACCACAGTCCCCCGAGAAGATAGGCACCTGAATTTGACTGAGACATTGCAGGCTCTTCATCCTCGCTCATTTGTTCCACTTGTTTGCATTTATCCGGTAGTGATTACATTGTCCACATACCTTGTCCTCTTTAGGTTCATTTCTCTGACACCATGTAATTATGTATATGTGAATAACTCACGTCGGAGAGTTTGGTAAAAATGCAAGCATAATAATTTACTCAGGTGTTACAGGTCACAGCATCCTAATTAGACACTTATAATGCACCTGTTTATATATCCTACTGTAGATAAGTGCCCCACTATCGCCTTCTCTGGGTTGGCATTATGACCATTATTTTAACTGGAGAAAAGTAGTGTTCAGTGCTGACAATGTCCCTTTTTACCTTGTGGGAGTACGGTTTGTTAATGCGAAGCAGTTGATTGCATTACCAATTTTGAAGAATCCATTTGAAATATCCAAACTAATGGAGAGAGTGCTGTATCAAGTGAAGGCTGTGAAGATCACGAGAGACAGACTTGTTGTCAGGCTCTCGAGTGGCGCAGCGGTCTAACATTGCATCTCAGTGCTCTAGGCGTCAGTATAGACACCCTGGTTCGATTCCAGGCTGTATCACGACCGGCCGTGATTGGTAGTACCATAGGGCGGTGCACAATTGGCCCAGCACCGGTCGAGTTTGGCAGTCAGTGTAAATAATAATTTGTTCTTAATGGATTTGCCTAAAAAAAAAAAAAAATCATTGTTTAGATGTTTGTACTTCTTGGCGGAGGAGTTGCATGGAGTAGTGTCACAAGCCAAACCATTTTAAGGAAGAAGTGGGCTTTTAGTTTTTGTCAAGGTACAATTTTTGGGGGGTGGATTAAATTAGTTAGGATTTTATATTTACCTTGAGTTTTCAACCCCATCCGGTTTGTGGCGGCAATCCACTTTTTGGGGGTGTAGTCCGAAGAAGATTTCTGCCCCCCCAGCCCTGTTGAACACGCTCTTTGACGTCATCGTGGGAATGCTGTTCCATCCGGAGAAATGAACTGGCATCATCAGCACAATCCTCTCAGCGCCTATGTAAGTTGTAGCCTGTAGATGCACAATATATCATATAGTTTGATTGACGAACTATAGTGTCATTGTGGTGTGAAGAACGTCTATTTTTGTAGTATATTTCCCAAAGAGGTGTATTGTTTATGAACTTGTGTTCAACCTGATGCTAGCTCGATGTGGTAGCTAGCTAATGTTAGCTGGCTAACGTTACTCCCAACCAACCTGTTCTATCTCGCTAGCATTAGCTAAGCCAGATAGCTTGTAGCTTGTTAGTGTTACTGTCTGGGTGCAAGCAATTTACGATTACTTTACTGTCTGGGCATGGGATAGCTAGCTAGCTACGGCTTGCTTGGGTGTGTCATACAGCATTCAAATATGATCAACCCCTCCATTATCACATTTCCAGTGAGCAGGTGTTAGCTATTATGTCATTAAACTAACGAGTTATCTATTAATATTGGCTAAGTAATTAGCTAGCTAACTAATGTAGAAGTTATTCAGTGTGGTGTGAGGGTCTGCCAGGTAGGGAGTAACACGAAAGCCACCCAGCCGGTGGCGCATCATCGTGATGTGCTGCAGTGTAAATCCACTGTCAAAAACTACAGCCTACACACACCAGGTGGGTCAATGTTTTCAGCATGTCTGTGAGATCATTAGCCATACACAACGTGCAACAGACAAAAAGTAGTTGTGCCTTTTTTCATGGTATTTGTCTGTTGCCGGGTTTAGATTTTAATTTGGCCTGTATGCAGTAGTGCTAGTGGATGTAACATTAGCGATTCAAATCCACACATATGCTAACTAACCAGCCAGCTAGCGGGCTCATTCTGATATTGATGGTGGTTCTGTTTGGCCACTGACTACTGATAACTGCACAATTTATTTTCAATGCTTGCCAGAAGATACCGAGCCTACTTTTACACTGGGTTCAGAACGCAATCGTGGTTACTCTAAGACACCATGGAGCCGGCGCGAGATATGGGTCTGAAAATATACCTCAATGCATGGATGGGATATGCCACTACTCCAAATATTACCTTTATCCACCCTGCTCCACCAAAATGATTGAAGTACTACTTGTTGTCCCAGAAAACTGGTATTTTTGTCATCATGCTATCTATCAGTAGCCACAGCAGCCATTATGGAATGGCATGTCTGCATTGAACAATAAAGGAGATCAAATGAAAGATGTATTGGTCACATACACAGATTTGTTGATGTTTTTGCAGGTGCAGCAAAATGCTTGTTTCTAGTTCCAACAGTGCAGTAATACCTAGCAATAATAAAATAAACTATACACACATAATCCAGAAATATCAGAAGGAGCAATGTCAGATCCCGGAAAATATACTGAACAAAAATATAATTGCAACACGTGAAGTGTTGGTCACATGTTTCATGATATGCACAAAAAGCTTATTTCTCTAAAATGTTGTGCACATGTGTTTTTATCCCTGTTTGTGAGCATTTCTACTTTGCCAAGATAATCCATCCACCTGACAGGTGTGGTCATTTCACAGGTGCACCTTGTGCTGGGGACAATATATGGCCACTCTAAAATGTGCAGTTTTGTCACCTAGCACAACGCCACAGATGTCTCAAGTTTTGAGGGAGAGTGCAATTGGCATACAGACTGAAGGAATGTCCACCAGAGCTGTTGCCAGAGAATGTAATGTTAATTTCTCTACCATAAGCCGCCTCCAACATTTTTTGAAAATTTGGCCGTATATCCAAGCGGCCTCACAACCGCAGACCACATGTAACCACGCCAGCCCAGGACCTCCACATCTGGCTTATTCACCTGCGGGATTGTCTCAGACCAGCCACCCGGACAGCTGATGAAACTGAGGAGTATCGTTAATAAAGCCCTTTTGTGGGTTAAAAACTCATTCTGATTGGCTGGGCCTGGCTCCCCAGGTGCAACCATGGCAGTGCCCCTCCCCAGTCATGTGAAATCCATAGATTAGGGTCTTATGATTTTTTTTTCCATTTCTGGTTTCCTTATGAACTGTAACTCAGTAAAACTGTTAATTGTTGCATGTTGCGGTTATATTTTATAATACAGTGCATTCGGAAAGTATTCAGACCGCTTGACTTTTTCCACATTTTGTTACGTTACAGCCTTATTCTAAAATGCCTTAGTTTTCCCCCCTCATCAATCTTCACACAATAGCCCATAATGACTAAGCAAAAAACAGTAAAGACATTTTTGCAAATGTATTAAATTTTTTTTTTTAAATTACATAAGTATTCAGACACTTTACTACTTCGTTGAAGCACCTTTGGCAGTGATTACAGCCTCGAGTCTTATTGGGTATGACGCTACAAGTGTAGCGTTCTCCCATCTCCACAGAGGAATTCTGGAGCTCTGTCAGAGTGACCATCGGGTTCTTGGTCACCTCCCTGACCAAGGCCCTTCTCCAACCGATTGCTCAGTTTGTCCAGGCGGCCAGCTCTAGGTAGAGTCTTGGTGGTTCCAAACTTCTTCCATTTAAGAATGATGGAGGCCACTGTGTTCTTGGATCTTCAGTGCTGCAGAAATGTTTTGTTACCCTTCCCCAGATCTGTGCCCAACACAATTCTGTCTCGGAGCTCTACAGACAATTCCTTCAACCTCATGGCTTGGTTTTTGCTCTGATATGCACTGTCAACTATGGGGCCTTATATAGATAGGTGTGTGCCTTTCCAAATCATGTCCAATGAATTGAATTTACCACAGGTGGACTACAATCAAGTTGTAGAAACATCAAGAATGATCAATGGAAACAGGATGCACCTGAGCTGAATTTCGGGTCTCATAACAAAGGGTCTGAATGTAAATAAGGTATTTCTGTTTTATATTTTGTATAAATTTGCAAAAATGTCTAATTCTGTTTTCGCTTTGCCATTATGGGGTATTGTGTGTAGATTGAGAATATTCTATTTATTTAATCCATTATAGAATAAAACAGTATCCTAACAAAATGTGGGAAAAGTCAAGGGGCTTGATACTTTCCGAAGGTACTGTACATTTAAAGTGGGTAAAACAGTATCTAAACATTTATTGTCCGGTGTTCAATGACTATATACACTGCTCAAAAAAATAAAGGGAACACTTAAACAACACAATGTAACTCCAAGTCAATCACACTTCTGTGAAATTAAACTGTCCACTTAGGAAGCAACACTGATTGACAATAAATTTCACATGCTGTTGTGCAAATGGAATAGACAAAAGGTGGAAATTATAGGCAATTATTAAGACACCCCCAATAAAGGAGAGATTCTGCAGGTGGTGACCACAGACCACTTCTCAGCTCCTATGCATCCTGGCTGATGTTTTGGTCACTTTTGAATGCTGGCGGTGCTTTCACTCTAGTGGTAGCATGAGACGGAGTCTACAACCCACACAAGTGGCTCAGGTAGTGCAGCTCATCCAGGATGGCACATCAATGCGAGCTGTGGCAAGAAGGTTTGCTGCGTCTGTCAGCGTAGTGTCCAGAGCATGGAGGCGCTACCAGGAGACACGCCAGTACATCAGGAGACGTGGAGGAAACCGTAGGAGGGCAACAACCCAGCAGCAGGACTGCTACCTCCGCCTTTGAGCAGTCACGGATCCCGGGAATGATTTGACAAGATCAAGTGAAAGTGCAGCGCTCCAAATTCAAAAACAGAAATACTCATAATAAGAATTCATTAAACATACAATTGTTATACATCAAAATACAGCTTAACTTCTTGTTAATCCAGCCACAGTGTCAGATTTCAAAAAGGCTTTACGGCGAAAGCAGACCATGCGATTATCTGAGGACAGCACCCCGCATACAAACACAATAAAATCCTATTTCAACCAGCGAGGTGCGACACAATCAGAAATAACGATATAATTCATGCCTTACCTTTGAAGATCTTCTTATATATGCACGCCAAAATGTCCCAGAAACATCACAAATGGTCCTTTTTGTTCGATAAATTTCTTCTTTCCATCCCCAAAATGTCCATTTATTTGGCACGTTTGATTCAGAAATACACCGGTTTCAACTCGGCCAACATGCCTACAAAGTATCTAATAAGTTACCTTTAAACTTGGTCCAAACATTTCAAACAACTTTCCTAATCCAACCATAGGTATCCTAAAATGTAAATAATCAATAAAATTTTAGACGGGATAAACTGTGTTCAATACCGGACGAAAACAAAGTGAAGCACGTTCCAGGTCGTGCGCACCAAAAGACTTGAGTCCCTCTGAGTGACACATGGAAATAACAGCGCTACTTCTTAATTTCTCAAAAGAAAAACATCAACCAATTTCTAAAGACTGTTGACATCTAGTGGAAGCCTTAGGAACTGCAAGCAAATTCCTATTAAAGAGCTTCCCAGAGAAAACTAGTAGAAAACACATTGAACTCAAAAAACAAAAAACTCCCTGGATGGATTGTGCTCGGGGTTTCGCCTGCCAAATCAGTTCTGTTATACTCAGACATTATTCAAACAGTTTTAGAAACTTCAGAGTGTTTTCTTTTTAAATCTACTAATAATATGCAAATCCTAGCTTCTGGGCCTGAGTAGCAGGCAGTTTACTTTGGGCACGCTTTTCATCCGGACGTCAAAATACTGACCCCTAGCCTTAAGAAGTTTTTTAACTACACATGGTTGATGATATTACTAGTTTATCTAGCTTGTCCTGCGTTGCATACAATCGATGTGGTGCCTGTTAATTTATCATTGAATCATAGCCTACTTCGCCAAATGGGTGATTTAACAAGCGCAATCGCGAAAAAAGCACTGTCTTTGCACCAATGTGTACCTAACCATATACACAAGTATATATTTTTAAACCTGAATATTTAGTTAATATTGCCTGCTAACATGAATTTCTTTTAACTAGGGAAATTGTGTAAATTCTCTTGCGTGCTGTGCAACAGAGTCAGGGTATATGCAGCAGTTTGGGCCGCCTGGCTCGTTGCGAATTGTGTGAAGACCATTTCTTCCTAACAAAGACAGCCAACTTCGCCAAACTGGGGATGATTTAACAAAAGCGCATTTGTGAAAAAAGCACAATTGTTGCACGAATATGCATAACCCCAAACATCAATGCCTTTATTAAAATCAATACACAGAAGTATATTTTATTAAGCCTGCATATTTAGTTAAAAGAAATCCAGGTTAGCAGGCAATATAAAACTAGGGAAATTGTGTCACTTCTCTTGCGTTCATTGCACGCAGAGTCAGGGTATATTTACATTTAAGTCATTTAGCAGACGCTCTTATCCATATATATGCAACAGTTTAGGCCGCCTGGATCGTTGCAAACTAATTTGCCAGAATTTTATATAATTATAACATAACATTGAAGGTTGTGCAATGTAACAGGAATATTTAGACTTATAGATACCACCTGTTAGATAAAATACGGAACGGTTCCGTATTTCACTGAAAGAATAAACGTTTTGTTTTCGAAATGATCGTTTCCGGATTTGACCATATTAATGACCTAAGGCTCGTATTTCTGTGTGTTTATTATAATTAAGTCTATGATTTGATATTTGATAGAGCAGTCTGACTGAGCGGTGGTAGGTAGCAGCAGGCTCATAAGCATTCATTCAAACAGCACTTTCGTGAGTTTGCCAGCAGCTCTTCGCAATGCTTGAAGCGCTGCGCTGTTTATGACTTCAAGCCTATCAACTCTCGAGCTAGTTAGCGGGGTGCGCGCTAATAGCATTTCAACCGGTGACGTCACTCGCTCTGAGACCTTTGAAGTAGTTGTTCCACTTGCTCTGCAAGGGCCGCGGCTTTTGTGGAACGATGGGTAACGATGCTTCGAGGGTAGCTGTTGTCGATGTGTTCCTGGTTCGAGCCCAGGTAGGGGCAAGGATAGGGACGGAAGCTATACTGTTACACTGGCAATACTAAAGTGCCTATAAGAACATCCAATAGTCAAAGGTTAATGAAATACAAATGGTATAGAGAGAGTCCTATAATTCCTATAACTACAACCTAAAACGTCTTACCTGGGAATATTGAAGACTCATTTTAAAAGGAACCACCAGCTTTCATATGTTCTCATGTTCTGAGCAAGGAACTTAAACGTTAGCTTTTTTACATGCACATATTGCACTTTTACTTTCTTCTCCAACACTTTGTTTTTCCATTAAATAAACCAAATTGAACATGTTTCATCATTTATTTGAGACTAAATAGATTTTATTGATGTATTAAGTTAAAATAAGTGTCTATTCAGTATTGTTGTAATTGTCATTATTATATATATATATATATATATATATATATATATATATATATATATATATATATATAAATAAATAAAAATCGGCCGATTTTAATCGGTATCGACTTTTTTTGGTCCTCCAATAATCTGTATCGGCGTTGAAAAATCATAATGGGTTGACTTCTAATGTTGTCCAAGGGACAGCATAAGAACGTAGGGGCTAGGTGTTGTATAGCTAGCTAATTACTCACTGGCTGGCTTTGGGCTTAAACAACTTCACATTTCTTGCAGCAAGGAAATTTGATCAATGTCTGATTGATTAACGTTTATCAGATTAATTGAGCTAACAGCTCTGTTTAGCTCGGAAGTCAACTGTCTCCTATTGTAAAAACAAACACACCCTTACACATTCCATTTTGGAAAATCTATCAGTCACATCACTCTAACTAACGTTAGCTAGTTACAAAACAACTCCTTCCCGGGCGCCCGGTGTGGCAGCTCCCTGCACCTCTCCGAAACCAGTGTATGTGTGTCTTTCACAGGGGTTGGGTTAAAAGCGGAAGTCACATTTCGTTTGTACCTTATGTGCAATTGACCAATAAAATGATCTTGATCTTAATTAGCTAAAAAATATCAAGCTCCCAGACATACAGTGCCTTTAGAAAGTATTCACACGCCTTGACTTTTTCCACATTTTTGTTGTTACTGCCTGATTTTTTTAAAATTGATAAAATTTTGATTTTGTGTCACTGGCCTACACACAATACCCCATAATGTCAAAGTGGAATTGTTTTTCAAAATGTTTACACTTTAATTACAAATCAAAAGCTGAAATGTCTTGAATCAATAAGTATTGAGTATGAATACTTTCTGAAGGCTCTGTAAGCTACTCAGAGGAGACAGTTGCAGTGGTTTGCCTATCCCATGGCAAGTCTGTGCACCTGTTTGGTCCTAGTTTTCATGACAGCTCACTGGATTAGCCAGAATGATATGCAGTGCAATAGCTTATTGAATCTGGAGCGCATACTGTATTGAGTCTTTTGATTAACCACACTTAAATGAGCGAGTCACATGTATTTGAGTTGAGTCTGAAAGTACAGTGTTGAACTGCGGTGAGTTTGTCAAAAGCATAAAGATCACATTTACCAGTCAGATCATCTAAAGTCAATGGACAAACCCTGGTCTTAATGGTAAATGTTTATCTTTATACCCCTGGTGATTTTGAGAACCTGCCCTGACATTTCTCCACTCTTTCCATTGCAGCATGTGATATTCCTAAACATCACTGGATACCGTTGACTGAAGAGGAAAGGACATCCCAGGTCTTTTATTTTGGAAGAGCGGTTTTGAAAACTTCCTTGGAATATTTAGCCTTTTCTTATGCAGAGAAATCCTAATAGGCCTGCTGATGACTGGAATTTAAGACATGTGTCCCAGTAGCTAGCCAAACAATTTGCTTCAGGAAAGAGTCAACTGGCTATTGCACTGTATATCATTTTGCCTAACTTTTGTCAAAAGGAGGGAATTTCTTTGCCTTATGGTAGATGAGGAAAGGTGGCAGCTCCTGAGTAATTTTTTGTTTGTCGATCCTAACATTATTGTGAAAGTGGCATTAATGTTTCAGCCATGTTGACTTTCATCAGAATGAAGAATAGCTTTTGGTAGATGAACAGTGGAAAAAAATAGATCAGAAGATCAACGATCAGCAGGCTGGCACAGCACATTAAAGGGGAATGGAAACACTTTAGGACATATAGCAATGCAACAAGTTGTATTCAATCCACTAACACTGAACAGGTGTAAAGCCTAGTGTTTCCCCTCCCCTTTAAAGCTGGAATCATTAATGGTGAACCTGCTATGTCCTTTTGGGATATTACAACAACAAAGAAGTTACTCCAAACAACAAACTCTGTTGTTTACCCTCTGACATCATTGCACATGCGATAGAACAGCAGAATATGTACTGTGTTGCTCGAAGCATCTCTCCTCCATTAGGTAAACAAAACAATAAGAGGTGCTGGGGCGGACAGGGGCGCTTTTCCCCCTATTGCTGATTCAATCTTTAAGACGTTCTCATCTTGCTGGGCCTTGCTGTAGATGCTGTGTGAAAGTAGACTGTTACAGTGAATGGACACAAAAGTACAGATGTGGTAGATACATTTGCATGCAGCATCTTATCTATGTAGGCACAGGCAGTATAGACTGTAGACATACGCACACTGGTGTGACCTTGGAAGGCTGAATGGTCGAGGCGGCGGGGCAGAGTGATAAGCGAGTGTTGGCCAACCCTCTTAAGTCAGAGAATGTAGCGCACTAGAGAAGGAAGAGAGACTGGGTGTGTAATAGTGTAATAGTGTCATGGTGTGTAATAGTGTCATGGTGTGTAATAGTGTCATGGTGTGTAATAGTGTCTTGGTGTGTCATGGTGTGTAATAGTGTCATGGTGTGTAATAGTGTCATGGTGTGTCATGGTGTGTAATAGTGTCATGGTGTGTAATAGTGTCATGGTGTGTCATGGTGTGTCATGGTGTGTAATAGTGTCATGGTGTGTAATAGTGTCATGGTGTGTAATAGTGTCATGATGTGTAATAGTGTCATGGTGTGTGTGTATGTCACTGTGTGAATGTTTGCTACTATGCTCATCTATGTACTCAGCTGTGGATGTGCATGTTAGACTGCATCTGTGGTGGTAGGTAGTCTGATATTATAGCATGGCTCTGTGTTCCATTAGCCTTTCTGCTTGTGGCACAGGTGTTTTATCTATAGTGTTTTTGGATAGGTTGGATGTGCCTGCTTGTTGACAGTGACATACAATATCTGTGCTGAGTCACTCCTATGTTTGTCTGCTTAATAATGTATGAACAACACTGTTAGACTCACTTATCACTCTGTGTATTACCTTCAGGACACAATGGAACATACACGTCACTGTGTGTGTAAGTGTGTCTGTGTGTGTGCCACATGGATGTCACTGTGTGTGGAACGTGCATGTTGCTGTGTGTGTATCTGCTCAACTGTTGGCCACAGCGTCCCCTCGTTGAAATCGGGCCTGCACATGGCCTATAGATGGCCATACCTTTCAGTCTGGATTGCAATAAATTGAACATGGGGTGAAATGAGGAGGGGAATGGGCAAACACATTAGGGTACTTTCAGTGATAGACGAGGAGGATGCTGATATGACCGTTGTTGACACTTTTTTTTTTAGGTCAGTCGTTAGTTAGAGCAAGGGTTTGAATAGTTTCTCTCTCTGGGTGAGATTAGCCATTGTGGTACACCCGTGTTGGGTTAATGTTACAGGGTTAGTGTTATAGTTATGAGGAAGGGACTTTCTCAAATTAAGCAATCTCTCCTATCCATTTGGGATACTTTCCCTCCATGCTAGTAGTGTTTTCTCTATACTGTTTTGGGTGTTGCAGGATGCAGAGAAAAACTTCCTGCATAGCACAGCCTCCTAATGTGAGGGAAATACAGGTGATGTATCATCATTTCAGAGTGGGTAGGGTGTTGTCAGTGGTGCCAGTAAACTGGTGGTGACTGAATTGTTCACCTTTCCTCTTCCTTAGTTTTGTGCTGATTAGGCAAATGCTGCCGCATAGGCCTATAATTGGTGGGGTTGAGGGTCACTGACGGGCACTGTGTGCGCGTACCAAACGGCAGCCTAATTTCCTATATAGTACACTACTTTTGACCAGAGCCCAAATGCTGGAAAAGGTAGTGCACTATAGGGAATAGGGTGCCATTTGGGATGCTACCAGTGACTCTAAGCAACAGGCTCTTAGCTCACTACATGAAAGACACTCCATTAGGTTATTGACATCGTCTGCTAGTCAGTGGCTCTCAAGCTTTGTGTCCCTCATTTACGTACGTTATTTACTGTACCACTCATGATGCATCAATGTATCAGAGACCTCTACTGCTCTGCCCCCTGAGCAATCTGGATTAGTCATCACTGTTAGGTGTTCCACACATTTTCATGTCATAGTTTCACATTTTGAGTGTGCACTGGGCAGTGAAGATAAGGACTGCTCTTCCTTCTAGAATACATTTTAGAAGTCACTGAAGAGCCTCAGTGTGTGTTTGTGCACATACATGTCTCTTTGATTCTGTGCAGTTTATACATGGCTGATTGAGCGTGAGTCAGTGTGCCGCCATGCCAGCATAATTTATTTGTATCTCTTCATTTGTTCCAATTTGATAGTGATTTTCCTCATGTTGACCACCTCCTCCGCAGCAGCCAACCCTGAGCTGTGAGTCAGAAGAGAAGCTGGACGGATGGTAAGCTCTTTTTCTCTCGCTCCATTTCTCCTCTCTTTCTTGCCAACTGTTTCTCCTTTTCTCTCTCGCTTTCATCCTCCATCTCTCTCCCTCCCTTTATGTCCCTCTGTTTCTCCTTTTCCCTCTCGCTTTCATCCTCCATATCTCTCTCCCTCCCTTTATGTCCCTCTGTTTCTCCTTTTCCCTCTCGCTTTCATCCTCCATATCTCTCTCCCTCCCTTTATGTCCCTCTGTTTCTCCTTTTCCCTCTCGCTTTCATCCTCCATATCTCTCTCCCTCCCTTTATGTCCCTCTCTGTTTCGATCTTTCTATGCTGTTGATAAGTGAAAGATAGTCTTTATATAATGTGCTCTCCATGAACTCAGCTCTCAGACGCTGTAGATTAGCCATAGACAGCCCCGCTAACAGCTCCATGTTTGATTCTGAGGCCAAAGCTCTCTACAGGGAGAACATGGTGCAAATCTGGGTGCCTCTGGCAGATAAGACCACCTGATAAAACTATATTAATGAATATTTTAGTGCTCACTCACCATCCTTTTCATATTATTTAGCTACAATAATTTTAAACTCTTTCGAAATCCTAAAAGGATATATGGTTTCTTTCACCCATTTGGTAAAGAAATTGTTTCTGAAATGCTGTGTGTCTTATATTAGACGACAATGTAAAAGGACGGTCTGAGTGAATAATTAAGGCAATGTTTGTTTGCCTGACCAGGGAACCACAAAGATTAGGCTAGTTAACCCAGGTCCTGTGACACGATTCCGTCCTCTAAAAGTGAATTTGCAATTTGATACGGTCACTGTGGCACTTTAGTGTATCTATGGAAACTGTACAATGAACCCCAGCATTTCAAAAATAGTTTAAAAATAATAATTTGTTTAGCATGACACCCATCATTGCTGTAGATAAGGCTTGTGCAGTAGATTTATTTTGTAAGTGGGTTTAGACATATCAGACGTTGTGGTTTTTGGCTTATATGGATTTCTCTGAGAACATGAACTAATATTGCCATATAAGAATATTTGGACATAAAAAACAAAACAATTTGAGTCAACTAATAACTAAAGTCTCAAAGCCGACCCTAGTTCAACGACTGTCTGCTCCTTTGTGTAATCAGTTTTAATTCTGCTACTTTTTTTGTTCCGTCCACTCACTGCTGCATGTCATAATCCATTTTATTTTCCTTCTTGTGTTAGACGAGCATGACTTTGAGCCAATCCGCAGATGCATGCATGCGCACAGGGCCCAGTGCCATCCCCTCTGCTTCCCGGCTTTGAAGCTGCCTCTGAGAGGGGGTGTGGCGTCGGTACGTAGCTAGACCCTCGCACCCCCAGTGTTGGCTTTTGACCCTGTGGCTGAGCGTCAGCCTGGCGCCCCCTGATGGATCAGGCTAGCAGTGAGCAGAGTCCTGAGGAGCCGGAGGTGGGCCGGAGGGCGTCTGAGTCCGAGCACGGCCTGTCCAAAATCACCCACAATGCACTGGAAAACATGGGCGCGCTGGGCCACGGCCTGAAGCAGCTCTTCCAGCCGCAGCGCCGCCGCTCGTCCGTCTCCCCGCACGACGCCGCCACCTCCTTCTCTATGGGTGGGCCTGCCCCTGAGCCCCCGGACGGTGGGGGGCCAGAGGTTGGGGACTCGCCCGTCCCCGGTCCGGACTCTGACCCCCACGCTACTTCCTCCGCTCCCCCTGCAGCTCTGAGCCGCGTTCTGCAGCAGATCAGAAGCGCGCCCCCAATGATGAAGCGAGGGACCAGCCTGCAGAGCCGCCGCAGCAAGACTGGGGGGACTGGGGACCCCCCCCAGAAAGGCAGCCCCCAGATCCACCGGAGGAGTACCCAGGAGGTGATGCTGCTGCAGGCTGGCCGCCCGCGCTCCTCCTCCACCACGGACACGCTCACCAGCCCCGCCCTGGCCGACATGCTGCTCACATCCGGGTACCACTCCACTGAGGAGCCTGACCGGGTGAGTTTAACTCCAACCCTGGCAGACATGCTGCTCACATCCGGGTACCACTCCACTGAGTGGACCGACCGTGTAAGATTAAACTAGGGGACCTACTCACTGGGACAGACAAGCCACTGCAAAGTTTTTTGTCCTACACTAGTTCAAAAGTTTGGGGTCACTAGAAGGCCAGCATCCCGGAGTCGCCTCTTCACTGTTGACGTTGAGACTGTTTTGTGGGTACTATTTAATAAAGCTGCCAGTTGAGGACTTGTGAGGAGTCTGTTTCTCAAACTAGACACTCTAAAGTACTTGTCGTCTTGCTCTGTTGTACACCAGGGTTTCCCACTCCTCTTTCTATTCTGATTAGAGACAGTTTGCGCTGTTCTGTGAAAGGAGTAGTACACAGCGTTGTACGAGATCTTCAGTTTCTTGGCAATTTCTCGCATGGAATAGCCTTAATTTCTCAGAACAAGAATAGACTGAGTTTCAGAAGAAAGTTATTTGTTTCTGGTCATTTTGAGCCTGTAATCGAACCCACAAATGCTTATGCTCCAGATACTCAACTAGTCTAAAGAAGGCCAGTTTTATTGCCTCTTTAATCATAACAACAGTTTATCTGTGCTAACATCATTGCAAAAGGGTTTTCTAATGATCAATTAGCCTTTTAAAATGCTAAACTTGGATTAGCTAATACAACGTGCTATTGGAACACAGGAGTGATGGTTGCTGATAATGGGCTTCTGTATGCCTATGTAGATAGCCCATAAAGCTGCCGTTTCCCGCTACAATAGTCATTTACAACATTCACAATGTCTACACAGTATTTCTGATCAATTTGTTATTTTAAATGGACAAAAAAAATTGCTTTTCTTTCAAAAACAAGGACATTTCTAAGTGACCCCAAACTTTTGAATGGTAGTGTAAATAAAATAAAAAGCTGCTACTACTAGAGAAACAGAAGAAATGGAAGCACAGTATTGGAAGGTCAGAATTCATGACTTCTTGTGCTGTTAGATTAAATTGGTCAGATTTCAGCTAACTGGTTTGCAGTCCTCTGGATGTTCTTCAATGGAGTGAAAGGAGCTGTCAGTGCTGGCGGGTCAGAGAGAGCAATAGTGTGTGTGTGTGTGCGTAGGTGACTATGTGCTCTAAGCTTTTCTATATTTAGCTGTGGCTGCCTTCAAGTGTACTTCAGGTCAGCCAGCGAAGGCTTGCCTTGCAGGCCAAAACAAGCTCAAAGTTTGAAGAACATATCGTTGCCTTACATCATTGACACTGTTCTATAGCCCCCAAGATCTGGAATTTCTCACATCCATTGAAATGTGTAGTTCACTGATTGAATACTGACTTGTAGCAGGTAAATGATCAAATCCTTTACATTGTTAAAATTGAGTGTTGAACTCCTAGACAACTAGTAAAGCTAGCGCCTCATTGTGTCTGAGGTATACCCATCAAGCACAGTGCATATCCCTGGCAGTCATCTCACAATGCTTGATGACACCACCAAGCCTTTTGAGAAGTACTGGTATGAATATGACTGTTGGATGGATAAGGCTAAGTTGTCTGTTGCACCAACAGACAGTGATCACCCTGTGTGTACTGCAATGAACTGTCCTTACAAGAGCAGCTATCGGACTAGGGTCTAACTAGCATCGAGACATGGCTGTGGTTGAGGGACTCAGTCGACAGTCTGTCATTCTTAGAAAGAGCAACAACAGTCCTGTCCACTGCCTGGCTTTTACACAAGCTGTCTGAGCTGACAGTGATGGAAAGGGGGATGTACTCTTTCCCAACTCCCAAGAACAGCACAGAACCCCTCTAACACTGCCGTTCCAGAATCTGTTTATAGCAAATTGATTTGAGAACATAGTGCCTTCAGAAAGTATTCACACCCCTTTACCTTTTCCACATTTTGTTACAGCCTGAATTTAAAAAGGATTACATTTAAATGTGTCACTGATCTACACACAATACCCAATAATGTCAAAGTGGAATTTTGTTTGTATAACATTTTAGAAATGAATAAAAAATGTAAAGTTGAAATGTCTTGTCAACAAGTATTCAACCACTTTATGCCAAGCCTAAATAAGTTTAGGAATAAAAATTTGCTTAACAAGTCACATAAGTTGCATGGACTCATTCCGTGTTCAATAAGAGTGGTTAACATGCTTTTTTAAATAACAAGCGCATCGGTGTACCCTATACATACAATGATCTGTAAGGTCCCTTAATCGATTAGTGAATCTCAAGCACAGATTCGACCACAAACACCAGGTTTTTCAATGCCTCACTAAAAATGGCAATGAAGATGTGTTTAAAAAAACAAAACAGATTCTGAATATCCCTTTGAGCATAGTGAAGTTATTAATTAGGCTTTGGGTGGTGTTACTACAAAAAAAATGGTGTTACTACAAAAATACAGGTGTCCTTCCTAACTCAGGGATTTCACCATGAGCCAATTTGTGATTTTAAAGCAGAGTTTTTAATGGTTGTGATGTGAGAACTGAGGATGGATCAACAACATTGTAGTTACTCCACAATACTAACCTAAATGACAGTGTGAAAAGAAGGAAGCCAAAACAAGCATCCTGTTTGCAACAAGGCACTTAAGTAATACTGCAAAAGATGTGGCAAAGAAATTAACTTTTTGTCATGAGTACAAAGCATTATGTTTGGGGCAAACACATCACTGAGTACCAATCTACATATTTTCAAGCATTGTGGTGGCTGCATCATGTTATTGGTATGCTTGTCATCGGTAAGAACTAGGGAGTTATTTAGGATACAAATAAATGGAATACAGCTATAAGCACAGGCAAAATCATAGAGTAAAACCTTGTTCAGTCTGCTTTCCAACAGACACAATTCACCTTTCAGCAGGACAATAACCAAATCTACACTGGAGTTGCTTACCAAGAAGACATTAAATGTTCCTGAGTGGCCTCGTTACAATTTTGACATAAATTATCTTGAAAATCTATAACAAGACTTTAAAATGGCTGTCTAGCAACAATCAATTTGAGAGCTTAAAGAATTAAAAAAGCATAATTGCCAAATATTGTACAATCCAGGTGTTTAAAGCTCTTAGACTTACCCAGCTCTTAAAGACTCTCAGCTGTAATGTCCGCCAAAGGTGCTTCTACAAAACATTGATTAATTATGTTTTCACATTGTAATAATGGGGTATTGTGTGTAGACAGGTGAGACATTTTTTGAAATGTAACCCATTTTGAATGTAGGCGGTAACACAACAAAATGTGGAATAAGTCGTTGGGGTGTGAATACTTTAAGGCACTAACATTTAATTTTTCTGGTTGAGCCTTAAGCTTCTTCAGAGATGTATGAGGTGGCACACAGTCTTAATGGCATCCCTGTCTGATGGATTACTGCTCAGATTATACACATGGATTCCTCTGCGTTAATATATGAAAGGTATGGCCCAGCTGTTTTACACATTATGGGAAACCAGTCTGAGTATAATGGTAGGTAACAGGTAACCTTATGATTATAGGGTGTTGGTATTGGCTGGGTTATTATGTTAGTGCTCTAGTTTCATATACATAAAGGTCTGATGTAGGATGAAGACAAGTTTCTTCAACCACATCAAATAGTGACCATAGCAACTGGAGGAAGCTTGTGGTTGACTGTTTTGCAGCCGAATCGAATGATCATGATCATAGTTTATGAAATGATGAAACTCAATATTGCCTCTGTTATAATAGGCCTTCCTCTTCCAGTTCAATTTAGTTATTTTTACACTCCCTCAATCTCACAGGTTAGTCTCTGATCTCTTATTTCCATCTTCCCTTTATCTTATCTTCCTCATTACACTCTCCCTTTTCTTGGTCAGCTGGATCGTCTGGACGGCTCCGGCCCAGCCATATCGCCCAACGCTATTTCCTATGGAGCAGACAGCTACGGGCTGGACTCAGTGGACAGCACCCCCGACCCCCAGCGCACAAAACAGGCCATCGCCCAGCTGCAGCAGAAGATACTCAAGCTCACCGAGCAGATCAAAATCGAGCAGAGGGCCAGAGACGACAATGTGGCAGAGTACCTGAAGCTAGCTAACAACGCAGACAAACAGCAGAGTGCCCGCATTAAACAGGTGTTTGAGAAGAAGAACCAGAAATCAGCCCAGACCATCCAGCAGCTGCAGAGGAAGTTGGAGCGCTATCAGCGCAAGCTGAAAGAGGTGGAGCACAACGGGATCCCCCGTCAGCCCAAAGACGTGCTCCGAGACATGCACCAAGGCCTCAAGGACGTGGGCGCCAAGGTCAGGGCTGTTATGAACATTTTTAATCACATTTACTTTCCCTGTGAGCTGTTTTGTTAGTCATCCCACTTATATTTCACCACTGTCATACTAATTCATACCACTGTAGTGTGCCACTGCATCTGCTAATGTGAGTAGTACCACCACAAATGTACAATTTGTCTGGTCTTAGCCACCTGTCCTTGACTTCTTTGCAGTGTGGTTAGCAGTACACAGCTTCTAACAGAGTCCTATAGAACACAAGTAGAATATTTATCTCTCAGACCTGGGATCAAAATGACTATTTTAAATCATTTATAATACGTTAGCTGGGCTTGATATGCACAATAGAACCAATAGAATAGTTGCAAAACATCATACCTGGCCTATCTGGCACTCCAGGCAGACTAAAGAAAACACTACAAATATTTGAAAGATTTCAAATAGTGTTTGAACCCAGATCTAGTATATCTATGTCCCTGTCCATTAAGTAAGGGATACATAGACGTTCTGTAGATTATCTTGGAAATAATGGATCCCTTTGCAGAGTACATTATTCCAAAGTAATGTACATAACAGAGGCGTTTATCCTGCATATACCACAGTTTCCAAAGAAAACAATACTAAAGTACACATTTACCGGTAGAAATATTTTGTTTTGTTTATTTACTTATCTTTTAAATGCTAGGGACGCACCCCAGTTGTTCGTTCTATATGTTTTGTTGCCATGCTCGCTGGCTAACACAGGCATGACCTCTGCAGCCAGAATAACAAGAAAGTAGCTGCATTTGTGTTTATTTAAGATGTTTTCTATTGACATTCATTAAGATATATAACAATGAGCTGATGGTGCAAGATTTTGCCTGGCATAGCTAGAAATGTTAATTACGAGGAGATTGCATTGCATATCAAACACTAGGCTAGAAGATATCTAAAAAGTTTGTTGTTAGCAAACCTTCCAATATGACAACCAAATTCAAAAATACCTGATGCTGAAAACAGATGGTAAAACTAGAAACATGGGAGGATTTGACAGCATAGCGCCAACTGCGTAATGACTGCAACACTAAGGACCATAGAAATTCATGATTGCAAGGTGTCCCGATTTTTATATTTTCAAACTGTCCTGTTATCTGGTTTTAATGTCCATTCTAGAGCCCTTCTAACCAATCACAAACGAGTATTCAAAAATGCTGTGGTCAAAATTTCCTTTAATTCACACTTTAGTCCCACCCCAGTTAGTAACTGACCTGTCCTTCCCTACAGGTGACCGGTGGCCTCTCCAGCTTCTCCCACGCCACTCACTCTGCAGCTGGGGCCGTGGTGTCCAAGCCCCGAGAGATCGCCTCCCTCATCCGCAACAAGTTTGGCAGCGCCGACAACATTTCGTCCCTGAAGGACTCCCTCGACGAACCCCAGGAGGATGGTCACGGTCTGGGGGGGGCTTCCAGCCCAAAGTACGGCAGTGAGGACGACTGCTCTAGTGCCAGCTCCGGCTCGGCAGGGGTCAACAGTGTCCCCGGGGGCCCGCCCAGCTCTAAGGGTCTTAACACCCTGGACCCCGGCCAGTCATTGGGCTTGGACACGCTGCTCCACGAAGTGCAGGAGCTTCGTGACAACCAGGGTCGGCTGGATGAGTCGTTCAACAGCCTGAAGAGTCACTACCAGAGAGACTACACCATGATCATACAGGCCCTGCAGGAGGAGAGATACAGGTAACCAGTTACTGCCACACACAACCTCGCAGGTACTACATACACTTTACTGAGTCCTCATTTACAAAGGACACGGACTGTCACTAATACTTATGTGATAACCTGAAATCTGCATGTATTTACCACCCCTCCCTGAACTCAGCACTTGCTCAAAATGATAACCTGTCTTGTTATTAAACACTTTACGTTCAAAAGAATGTATTATTCCTACTCAGCAACAGAAAAGGAAGTGTGTGTGATCGGTACCTGACCTCTGTGTCTCTAGATGTGAGCGTCTGGAGGAGCAGCTCAACGACTTAACAGAGCTCCACCAAAATGAGATCCTCAACCTGAAGCAGGAGCTGGCCAGCATGGAGGAGAAGATCGCCTATCAGTCCTACGAGAGAGCTAGAGACATTCAGGTAGGTTGTTTCTCCAGTACTTGAAAGAAGGATTATGGAATGATTATACTTGACTTTTAGCTCCAAAGGGCCTCAACAGTGCATCTCCAGTGAACCCAAGGCGTATTCTTAGTCTGGGACATTTTTTGTACTATTATCATGCTACATGGTACAGTAGTTGTTTGTGCTGAATTGTGAAAGTGTTTCACACGGTGATCCATGGTCTTCTCAATGACCCCCCACTGTCCCCCCCGGTATGTGGTACGGTAGTTATGTCTAGCCATGTTTGTGCTGAAGTGTGTTGTTGACATTCCACACGGTGTGAACCATGGCCGTCTTGATAACCCTGTCTCGCCCCTCCCCCTGTAGGAGGCGTTGGAGGCATGCCAGACGCGGATCTCCAAGATGGAGCTGCAGCAGCAGCAGCAGCAGGTGGTCCAGCTAGAAGGCCTGGAGAACGCCACAGCCCGGACCCTGCTGGGCAAGCTCATCAACGTGCTGCTAGCCGTCATGGCCGTGCTCCTAGTGTTTGTCTCCACTGTGGCCAACTGCGTGGTGCCCTTGATGAAGACGCGTAGCCGCACCTTCTCAACGCTGCTCCTTGTTGTCCTCCTCGCCTTCCTCTGGAGGAACTGGGAGGTCATCTCCCAGTACTTGGACCGCTTCCTGTTGTCCCCGAGTTGACCTGCAGGGGGGCCTCAATGAACGACAACAGAGGTGCGGGGCTCTCATAACAATCAGGGATGGCGACGCAGGGCCTGGCGGGACGAGAGGGGACTAACTAACCCATGCACTGCCTCTGATGCAACTGTAGTGGCGCCGCGCCAGCCCAGTGGGTGGGGCTTAGTGGACAGGAGGAGGAGCCAGGATACCTTTCTCTCTCCAAGGAGTGAATTTGTTTACAGGTGGAAGATGTTTATTGCATTAGAATTGATTCAAGTGGTATTGAATTTGTTTCTTGATATTGCTATCATTAATGCAGGTGATTGAGGGCTCTCTCGTGGCTGGATTTGGATAATGAACAGCTGGCATTTTGCTGATCCACATGGCTAGTGTTCTCCCCTTTCGCTATTCCTTTTCTCTTTCTAACCCTAAAATCTCCCTTTTTCTTACTCCGATGTTTCTATTCCTCTGTCTCTCTTCTCAATCACCCCAGTCTGCTTGTCTTTCTGGGAGGATTAATAGACTAACTACAGTACACTGCTGTGGACAAAATCTAACTGGATCAAGCAATTGATGGGTTCTCGAGCAGTGTGTTTTATATGGACAAGCTGAACGCAATGATGGGCCTGATTGGATAAGGACGCTGAGTCGGAATATGCTCAGCTTGAGAAGCCCTGCCCTATTGGTCCTGCCCCCTGCAGAGACAATGAACATACTTGAAGAGCTGTAAAAATGCTCAGACTGTGCTTCCGTACTGTTTCTATTAGTGACAATAAAATAGTACTTTTTTTTTGAATAAACATGCTGTTTTAAATGAAAGATGGACTGGTCCTTGAGTCAAACAACCATGACTGGGTGATGTTTGTTTCCTTTCTCAAATCCAGGTCCACAGCACTGTTTTATAGATCTCCTGGCTGACTTGAGAATTTGATCAAAAGTCCAGGGAAAAAAGAACCAGCAGCACCCCAACGCCTTGATCACACCTAGTGTCACTGCCCAAAATGGTACACAGCATCTGGATGTGCAACATTCACCTAGTGTCACTGCCCAAAATGGTACACAGCATCTGGATGTGCAACATTCACCTAGTGTCACTGCCCAAAATGGTACACAGCATCTGGATGTGCAACATTCACTTACCATTTAATGCATACTTTTGATAATTGCAAACGCAGCATTTTATTGGAAATGATTGAGCTGTCGGTGTGCTCAATGGGTAAGGCTCTGGTTGGAGTACCCCACAGAACATTTGGTATGATCAATTTAAGCTCAATGTGTCCTTTCACACCCTTGTGGACAAGCTGAAGTGTACAAGAGGTGCATTTTGTTCACTTATGACCCATACATTTCTAATAACCCATGGCAAATGTATCAAATCGATGGTTAGTCCTGACTAGAGCGAACACCAACCTTGTATAACCACTCAGATTATGCATAGTGCAGTGGTAAGCCAAGACTGGGAGAACCCACTTTGCCATCAAACGTCAGAAACGGGGTGTACTAGTAATGCAATTCACCTGGCAGAAGAGGCAACCTCTGCTGAACAGGTCTAAATGGCTATACCAATTTTGGACTCATGAAGAATAACTTAAATGCCTCGATCTTATTTCAACTACTGTACACCAATTTATCTAACTCAGTTAAGACTATTTACAATGGCCTACCCGAAAGCTTGTTTTACTCCCAATGTTTGTAAGTGTAAAACTACAGCCTCAACATAGTTAATTAATTTGAAATCAGGCTGTCAATTTGAGAGTGGTTCATTTCTCCAGCCCCCAAAGAGTTGTTTCAACTGCCACAAGCATTTAAAGATTGACTCAAACTTGTATCGGTGCATTTTTAACAAAAAAATGGGCCTCAAAGCTAGTTCCATTGTGCCCCCATGCCCTCTAAGGACAGATTTAGACCTTGGACACCAGGTGGGTGCAATGAATTATCACAGGGGTGCAACTTGTTTTAGAAGGGGGAATACATTATTACAAACACACCAGCCTGCCCTGCCACTCTGAGGTTTTATTTTACCTTTATTTAACTAGGCAAGTCAGTTAAGAACAAATTCATATTTTCAATGACGGGCTAGGAACAGTGGGTTAACTGCCTTGTTCAGAGGCAGAATGACAGATTTGTACCTTGTCAGCTTGGGGATTTGATCTTGCAACCTTTCGGTTACTAGTCCAACGCTCTAACCACTAGGCTACGCTGCCGCCCCAAGCTGCGTTCATATGGTCCTAAAGCACACCATTGCCTTGTATCACATTCCAAAGCCGGGGGGGGGGGTGCAATTTCAGAATGTGGGGGGCCCCCCAGAATTATCAGGTACAACAATCATTGGTTGTTAAAGGGAAGACATCCTCCCTCATGGTGGTACCCTACCTGCAGGCTCATCCTGACATGACAATGCCACCAGTCATACTGCTCATTCTGTGCGTGATTTCCTGCAAGACAGGAATGTCAGTGTGCTGCCATGGCCAGTGAATAGCCCGGCTCTCAATCTAATTGAGCACATCTGGGACCTGTTGGATCGAGGGTGAGGGCCATTCCCCCAAGAAATGGCCAGGAACTTGCAGGTGCCTTGGTGGAAGAGCGGGGTAACATCTCACAGAAAGAACCGGCAAATATGGTGCAGTCCATGAGGAGAGGCACTGCAGTACTTAATGCAGCTGGTGGCCACACCAGATACTGTTACTTTTAACCCCCCCCTCCTTTGTTCAGGAACACATTCAATTTCTGTGTAACTTGTTCAGTTTATGTCTCAGTTGTTCAATCTTATAAATATTTACACATGTTAAGTTTGCTGAAAATAAACACTTGACAGAGAGGGGACATTTCTAGTTTAGTATGCAGGTCTACATTAAAGGATACCGCAACAACTTCAAAAAATAAGCTTTATTCATAAACATAAAGTAAATCTTTAAAACCCACATTTGCATGAAAGGAGAACAGTCACTCAGCTGCTCCCTTCTTGCCTCGTTTCCCTGTGGTTCTAGCGGCAGGAGCCCCCTCGCCCTTCTTGGCCGCCCCCTCGCCCTTCTTGGCCGCCCCCTCGCCCTTCTTGGCCGCCCCCTCGCCCTTCTTGGCCGCCCCCTCGCCCTTCTTGGCCGCCCCCTCGCCCTTCTTGGCCGCCCCCTCGCCCTTCTTGGCCGCCCCCTCGCCCTTCTTGGCTGCTTTGGTGGTCTTCAGTGCTTTGGGCTGGTCCTCAGCCCCTCCTTCCACTGCAGGCCTCGTTGCCTTGGGCTTCTTCGTAGGGGCCACCTTGGAGCCACCAGGAGCCTTCTTGGGTTGTGCATCCTTGAACATGAAATTGACTGTCAGATTAACCATACAATCACCCATTGATTAGAGCTAACATTTTGCCATGATAAAGCCCAAACAGAACAGTACCCATTATAACCAAGGTACATAAACTGCTTACCCACCAAAGCCATTTGAACTACGCCAATAGTCAGAAAAAAAACAACTTGCCTCTGAAGTCTTCTCCTGCTTTTTGGCTGTAGTTCTTTTCTCAGAAACTAGTGATGTAAATGGAGCGACATGCAATCATGGACACCACAAAAAGGAGAAATGAGATACATATACAAGTCATGAATGAGCATTGTTCTGACAGAGTTACTGCGATATTATACCAATACCTCGACTCGAAGTAGCAATTTGTAAAAACTGATTTTTTCTAGGTAGCGCATTGTTCATCCTATAGCTTGTGCTCCATCTGTTTAATTAGTGAACAAATATGTTTTCAGCACATTTATTTCCATGACTGATTAAAACTAATTTCTCATGCTCTGCAGCAGACAGTGAGCAATATGCTCCCAGATAGCACAAATACATCTGCCCAATGTCCTGCAGATTAATTTAGAATGCCTAAATTCTTCACTCTACATTGTTTATACATCAGTTAGACAAACATTCTATTCTGATGTCTCATCGACATCTTCCCAATGTGCAAACGTGCGCCAAACGACACATTCCCCATGCAATTTCATAGGTCGGCCAAAGGTGTGCTTGTTATCTGGGTTTGGAACATCAGCACCTAAATATCGTGATAACGCCTCACAAGGTCCCTGGCAATTCTCAGCCCTACATTGTTCAATGCCCTCAATACAACAATTATCCCAACCAATTGGGCAGATGGGTTTAGATGTAACCCAAGGAGTGATTGTTTACCTGCTTCCTTCTCCTTGGTCTTCCTGGCTCCAGCCTTGGAAGCCTTCACCACATTGGGATCAGTGTTCTCAGTGGCCTTAGGCTTGGGCTCCTTCACCTTACCCCTGACTGCAAGCTGGAAAGGGAGGGTGAAGACGAACTACACTTTATAAACAGCAAAGCCATGTTCAACACAATGTTTTGATGTAACGTTAACTTGTATAATAAACACCGATGCTCAAATGTGCATTAAAAAGGTGCCACCAAATCCAATAGGCACATTTGGCAGGTACACTGTAAGAAATTGTAATAGAGACTGGAAATTAGCAATAACTGCACTTCAACATAAGCCATATTTTATACAAAAATACACATACTCCTCATTTCTCTTGGACATATGATGGGCTTATTAGGGACACCAACTACAGACACACATGGTTCCCCTCCCCCATAGTAACCACAGAACGCACCCAACCCATGGTTGGAGCTCAGGACAAAGAACTATCTCAGGAACCAATGGAACGTGGACACCAGGCCTGTTCAGGACTACCCAAGACCCAGATCGACCAATCGGAAGGCCAGACTCGCAGATCTACCTACTTGGCTTGTTGTCTATATAGTACTGTACAAGTCTTGAAACTACCTCTTTCCCGGACGATTCAATAGGAGTCAGACAGAAAGAGCCTTGCTGCAAGATTTTACTAAGATATCTTTACATGTGATTAAACGGCCTTATTATAAAATTATCCACCTCGTCCTATTGTCTCCTCTTGTTCTCCTGTCAACAGTAAACGTTTTACTAACAACGCTACCACAGGAAAGTATTTAATTGGTTGACATCTGTAGTCCTAGTTAATTATCCTAACCAAAAAAAGATAGGTAAGGGTCACTTACCCGAAACCTCCCCTGTGCGCCGCTTGCAGTGTAGTTAGGTGGCCTCACTAATACCCCGCTCTCGATTCCTTTGTTCAGGGTCTTGCGCATCATGTACTTCAACCTCACCTGGTCCAAAGATGGATATTTATCTGTTATGTAGTTACGAATGGCCTGCGAAGAAACCCCCTTTCGAGAGTCCAATTCCTGCAGCGCTTCTTTGACCATTATCATCGTTGGTGGATGAAGGGGGGTTTTCCGTGCCACATCAGGTGCTTTGCTGGACTCTAACAAAATGAAAATGAACAATTTATAACCGTAACTAACAAAATATCAGGATACCCTTATTGGCCTCAACAACACATGCGTTACAAACCAGATTTAGCTTTTCCCGACACTTTCTCATATTTATTGGGAGATTCAGAAGATGCGATTCCTTCTTCGGAAGCTACCGTTTTTTTAGGTGCCATTTTCTAACGATAAATCTTAAATTAACTTAAAAACAGAACGCCTATTTTTTCGCCTTTAAAACCGGATTGGATTCCATATTTATGCACTCCAAACAACTCCGCAGCAAACCACGTGGTTCTTCAAACAGGTGCTCACGGTTATTAGGTAGACTACCACTCAGGACATATCCCTAGTGTGAAGTTGATTCCTTTCCTCGCCTCTTTTTCTTCTTTGCATCCTTTCCTTTATTGCTCTGATGAGCTGCTTACATTTACTGCTCTGGCCTATTAAACACATTCACCAAACATACATGAAATGTGAAAACCCTTAAGCTTCGATCACACCGACAGTGTTATTGCATTTGGGTACACCAGAAGTACATTAATTTCCAATGGAACACTGCGTTTGCAGCATTGTGTTGCAGAGGCAGTTGCAGTGTGTTCTGTGTGGTGCATATGTTGGATTTATCGAACTATGCATCAAACTGTATGCTTAGACGGCTTGAAGGAAATGGTAGCAGAAGGTGAATGTTGAACTTTTGTTGCATGCTTATCCAGAGGATGTTGCCTACCATTTTGCATAATAACACGGTAGGTGTGATGAAGGCGTTACACCTAGATCACACGGACTGAGTCATTGCGTTTTGGTTACATCAGAAGTACATTAATTTCCAATGGAACGCTGCGTTTGCATTGCAGCGGCAGTTGCAATGCATTCTGTGTGGTCCATATGTTGGATTTATCGAACTAGACTTGACAGAAAGTAGCAAACTGGGAATGTTGAACTTCACACATGTCTAGTAAAAAATATTGTGGGATTACATAATTTAAAAAAAGTGTGACTCCAGAATTTCATAGAATTTTTTATAAAAATGATTTACAAAGTAAAAAACATTATTCATTCAATGATATCTACACATTTGTGACAACCTATAATATAATTTATCTTCAAAATGCATAGTTGAAGGAAATTACAATAATAAATAGTCAAGATAGTAGAGAGTAGGCTCTTTCAACAATGAGACCAATGTTGCAAAAGGTGGTCTTGATCGTGCTGTTGGACTGGGACCAGCCCCGCTGAAAGCTCTGGTCTGTGTGGGTCCAGGGATGGTTGAAGTCCTAAAAGCAGGCAGGGGAGTTCCACCGTCTCATTCAAGAGCTTTGACTGTTTGGAGAGGAATTCCAAAGCTACTTTTGTCTGGACCGAAGCCAGTTCGATCACCTGCTCCAGATGGTTGGAGACAGGATCGCCCGGATGGATACCAACTACCGGGAGTCCATCAGCCCAATTGAACGCCTTGGTCTCCGGTAAGGAAAATGAGAATTACTTTTAAAGCCTTTGATACCGTAATTGATTGATATTAGATATACAGTGCATTCGGAATGTTTTTGGAACTACTGAACATAACGCGCCAATGTATACTGAGATTTTTTTATATAAATATGAACTTTACCGAACAAAACATACATGTATTGTGTAACATGAAGTCCTATGAGTGTCATCTGATGAAGATCATCAAAGGTTAGTGATTAATTTGATCTCTATTTCTGCTTTTTGTGACTCCTGTCTTTGGCTGGAAAAATGGCTGTGTTTTTCTGTGATTTTGCGTTGACCTAACATAATCGTTTGTGGTGCTTTCGCTGTAAAGCCTATTTGAAATCGGACACTTTGGTGGGATTAACAACAAGATTGCCTTTAAAATGGTATAAGATACATGTATGCTTGAGGAATTTTAATTATGAGATTTCTGTTGTTTGAATTTGGCGCCCTGCCCTTTCACTGGCTGTTGTCATATCGATCCCGTTAACGGGATTGCAGCCACAAGAAGTTTTAAAGACAAAAACAGGTTTAGAATTTTTGGCAAATTTATACAAAATAAAAAAAGACAATATCACATTTACATAAGTATTCAGACCCTTTACTCAGTACTTTGTTGAAGCACCTTTGGCAGCGATTACAGCCTCGAGTTTTCTTGGGTATGACGCTACAAGCTTGGCACACCTGTATATTGGGAGTTTCTCCCATTTTTCTGTGCAGATCCTCTGAAGCTCTGTCAGGTTGGATTGGGAGCGTCGCTGCTCAGCTATTTTCAGATCTCTCCAGAGATGTTTGATCGGGTTCAAGTCTGGGCTCTGGCTGGGCCACTCAAAGACATTCAGAGATTTGTCCCGAAACCACTCCTGCTTTGTCTTGGCTGTGTGTTTAGGGTAGTTGTACTGTTGAAAGGTGAACCGTCGCCCCAGTCTGAGGTCCTGAGCGCTCTGGAGCAGGTTTTCATCAAAGATCTCTCTGTACTTTGCCCCATACATCTTTTCCTCAATCCTGACTAGTCTCCCAGACCCTGCCGCTGAAACACATCCCCACAGCATGATGCTGTCACCACCATGCTTCACCGTAGGGATGATGCCAGGTTTCCTCCAGACGTGACGCTTGGCATTCAGGCCAACAAGTTCAATCTTGGTTCAGAAAATCTTGTTTGTCATGGTCTGAGAGTCCTTTAGATGCCCTTTGGCAAACTCCAAGCGGGCTGTCATGTGCCTTTACCTGAGTGGCTTCTGTCTGGCCACTCTACCATAAAGGCCTGATTGGTGGAGTGCTGCGGAGATGGTTGTCCTTCTGGATGGTTCTCCCATTTCCACAGATCGCTCGGTCAGAGCGACCATCGGGTTCTTGGTCACCTCCCAGCCCAAGTCCATTCTCACCTGATTGCTCAGTTTGGCCAAGTGGCCAGCTCTAGGAAGAGTCTTGGTGGTTCCAAACTTCTTCCATTTAAGAATGATGGAGGCCACTGTGTTCTTGGACCCTTCCCCAGATCTGTGCCTGTACGCAATCCTGTCCCGGAGCTCTACGGACAATTCCTTCGACCTTATGGCTTGGTTTTTGCTCTGACATGTACTGTCAACTGTGGGGCCTTATATAGACATGTGTGTGCCTTTCCAAATTCCAAATGCCTTTCCATGTCCAATCAATTGAATTTACCACAGGTGGACTCCAATCAAGTTGTAGAAACATCTCAAGGATGATCAATGGAAACAGGATGCTCCTGAGCTCAATTTCGAGTCTCATAGCGAGACTCAACATACTTATGTAAATAAGATTTATTTTAACCATGTGCAAACATTTCAAAAAATCAGTTTTTGCTTTGTCATTATGGGGTATTGTGTGTAGATTGATGAGGGGAAAAAAATATTTACTCAATTTTCGAATACGGCTGTAACGTAACAAAATGTGGAAAAAGTCAAGGGGTCTGAATACTTTCCGAATGCACTGTATTTTATGTGCAACCTAGCTAGCTAAAGGGCTTTCTAGTTTTTATCCCCTATGTGATATCAGATGTACTTTCACAGAATGTTCATTAGGCCTATTACTTTTCCCAAAGTTTGTTTAAAATCCTTTTTTAATGATTAAATGTTACCAAATGAAAAGAATGTGGGGTGCCTTCTGCCCTGAATTCTGAGTTTCAATTCAATCACTTTTCATGCAATCTAAACTCAGCAAAAAAAGAAACGTCCTCTCACTGTCAACGGCGTTTATTTACAGCAAACTTAACATGTGTACATATTTGTATGAACATAACAAGAACAACTGAGACATAAACTGAACAATTTCCACAGACATGTGACTAACTGAAATTGAATAATGTGTCCCTGAACAAAGGGGGGGTCAAAATCAAAAGTAACAGTCAGTATCTGTTGTGTCCACCAGCTGCATTAAGTACTGCAGTGCATCTCCTCCTCATGGACTGCACCAGATTTGCCAGTTCTTGCTGTGAGATGTTACCCCACTCTTCCACCAAGGCACCTGCAAGTTCCTGGACATTTCTGGGGGGATGGCCCTAGCCCTCACCCTCCGATCCAACAGGTCCCAGACGTCCTCAATGGGATTGAGATCCGGGCTCTTCGCTGGCCATGGCAGAACACTGACATTCCTGCCTTGCAAGAAATCACGCACAGAACGAGCAATATGGCTGGTGGCATTGTCATGCTGGAGGGTCATGTCAGGATGAGCCTGCAGGAAGGGTACCACATGAGGGAGGAGGATGTCTTCCCTGTAACGCACGGCGTTGAGATTGCCTGCAATGACAACAAGCTCAGTCCGATGATGCTGTGACACACCGCCCCAGACCATGATGGACCCTCCACCTCCAAATCGATCCCGCTCCAGAGTACAGGCCTCGGTGTAACGCTCATTCCTTCAACGATAAACGTGAATCCGACCATCACCCCTGGTGAGACAAAATTGCGACTCCTCAGAGAAGAGCACTTTTTGCCAATCCTGTCTGGTTCAGCGACGGTGGGTTCGTGCCCATAGGCGACGTTGTTGCCGGTGATGTCTGCTAAGGACCTGCCCTACAACAGGCCTACACGCCCTCAGTCCAGCCTCTCTCAGCCTATTGCGGACAGTCTGAGCACTGATGGAGGGATTGTGCGTTCCTGGTGTAACTCGGGCAGTTGTTGTTGCCATCCTGTACCTGTCCCGCAGGTGTGATGTTCGGATGTTCCGATCCTGTGCAGGTGTTGTAACACGTGGTCTGCCACTGCGAGGACGACCAGCTGTCCGTCCTGTCTTCCTGTAGTTCTGTCTTATGCGCCTCACAGTACGGACATTGCAATTTATTGCCCTGGCCACATCTGCAGTCCTCATGCCTCCTTGCAGCATGCCTAAGGCACGTTCCTGCAGATGAGCAGGGACCATGGGCATCTTTCTTTTGGTGTTTTTCAGAGTCAGTAGAAAGGCCTCTTTAGTGTCCTAAGTTTTCATAGCTGTGACCTTAATTGCCTACTGTCTGTAAGCTGTTAGTGTCTTAATGACCGTTCCACAAGTGCATGTTCATTAATTGTTTATGGTTCATTGAACAAGCATGGGAAACCGTGTTTAAACCCTTTACAATGAAAATCTGTGAAGGTATTTGGATTTTTACTAATTATCTTTGAAAGACAGGGTCCTGAAAAAGGGCCGTTTCTTTTTTTGCTGAGTTTATGTACAACTAATAACGAATGCATGAATTTTATACTCAAAAAGCCTACTAACATGGACATAGTAAGCGGAATAAGGACAGTTGGAAAATCTCAGTTGCATTTCCTTGATTCCTCGAGTCCTCTCTCCTTACCTCCCGATAAAACCTGACATTCCCTCTCTCTGACCTTCTCCTCCAATGGGTTTTGAGAAGGAGGCGAGGAGAGAGGACGTGAGGAGTCAAGGAAAACAGTTTAGATCCTCCCATGGAGAGAGAGAGAGTAATACAGACAGTCAAACCTCCAGCACCGCATGGAGGCGCGTCAGGTGCTCTTCCCAACCTTGGCTGTGGATATATCATCCAGATATGCTGCTGCGTACTGCTGGTGGGGTCGAAGTACTCTGTTCATCAGCCATTGGAATGTGGGCGGGGCTCCGTGGAGACCGAACGGGAGCACGTGGTACTGATACAACCCGTCTGGTGTCGAAAACGCCGTCTTCTCCTGGGAGGAAGGCTGCTAACGGTACATGCCAATAACCTTTGGTCAGGTCAAGGGTGTTGATGTACCGGGCCTTTCCCTTACCCTCGGCATGGGATATGCGTCGAACAAGCTCACCCCCCGGAAATCGTTACAGGAGCAGAGGCTACCGTCCGGTTTGGGCATCAACACGATGGGGCTGCACCATGCATTGTGGGACTCTTCCACGACCCCCATCCTCAGCATAGCCTCCACTTCCTGTTTCACTGCCTCCCTTCGGGCCTCCGAAATCTGATTTGGCCTCTTTCGTACCGTTTCCCCAGGCCAGGTACGGATGTGGTGTTCAATGAGGGTCGTGTGGCCCGGCTTCTCAGAGAAGGCCGCCGTGTTCCGATCGACGAGCTCCCTGAGCTCTTGCTTCTGGGCCAGGTCGAGGTCCTCATTGCTCGGGACCTCCACTGGTACCGTTGGCGTCCTGGGTCTCGACCCTAACACAGCCAAGGCTGTTCTCTCGTGCCACTTCTTCAACAGGTTCACGTGGTAAATCTGTTGGGGTTTCCGTCTCCCCGGTTGCCGTACGTGGCAATTGACAGGTCCCAGCTTCTCGATCACCTCGTATGGTCTGTGCCATGTTGCCAGGAACTTACTTTCGGCCGTGAGGATCAAGACCAACACCCTGTCTCCCACCTGGAATTCTCAGGGCTGGGCTCCCCGATTGTAGACCTGAGCTTGGGCGCGTTGGGCTTTCTCCATATGTTCCCTCACGACTGGCTATATGGCTGTCATCGCCAGCAGCATACCACCCTGTATACCACTGCTGGCTTGCTTCTGAAGCTAAGCAGGGTTGGTCCTGGTCAGTCCCTGGATGGGAGACCAGATGCTGCTGGAAGTGGTGTTGGAGGGCCAGTAGGAGGCACTCTTTCCTCTGGTCTAAAAAATATCCCAATGCCCCAGGGCAGTGATTGGGGACACTGCTCTGTGTAGGGTGCCGTCTTTCGGATGGGACGTTAAACGGGTGTCCTGACTCTCTGAGGTCATTAAAGATCCCATGGCACTTATCGTAAGAGTAGGGGTGTTAACCCCGGTGTCCTGGCTAAATTCCCAATCTGGCCCTCAAACCATCATGGTCACCTAATAATCCCCAGTTTACAATTGGCTCATTCATCCCCCTCCTCTCCCCTGTAACTATTCCCCAGGTCGTTGCTGCAAATGAGAACGTGTTCTCAGTCAACTTACCTGGTAAAATAACGGTAAAATAAAAAAATAAAAAAATAAATCTGCTCCCGCATTGTCTCCACGTCGCTCTACCACGCTGCGTAAGGTGGTCGGTTGGGCTTCCCACACCTCCTTGGCGAGGTCCAGTAGGCCGCGTGGCCTCCTCCCATAGAGGGGTTCGAACGGGGAAAACCCAGTGGAGGATTGGGGTACTTCTCGGATTGAGAACATTAGGTGGGGTAGTAGCTGGTCCCAGTTCTTCCCTTCCTGCTCGATGACCTTCCGCAGCATCTGTTTGAGCGTTTTATTAAAGCGCTCGACGAGCCCATCCGTCTGCGGGTGAAAAACGAGGTCCGGATCTGCTTGATCTGCAGGAGGGCACACAACTCTTTCATGAGGCGGGACATAAACCACGTACCTTGGTCTGTCAGGATCTCGTTCGGGATGCCCACCCGACTAAAGAGGTGGAACAGCTCCCGGGCGATTCCATTGGACACTGCCGCCGTAGGGGAATGGCCTCGGGATACCGGGTGGCATAGTCCACTATTACCAAGATGTACCTGTATCCTCGTGCAGTCTTTACCAGTGGTCCCTCTATGTCCATGGCGATGCGTTCAAAGGGCACCCCGATTATTGGCAGGGGGACCAGAGGGTTTCGGAAGTGTGCTTTCGGGTCAGTGAGTTGACACTCCTGTCAGCTGCGACAGTAGTCTTCCACTGCCCTCCTCATCCCGGGCCAGTGGAACCGGGCGGCAATTCGTTCCCGGGTCTTCTCCATTCCCAGGTGCGCCCCCAACAGGTGAGTGTGGGCCAGCTGTAGAACGGTTCCTACGTACCGTCGGGGCAGCAACAGTACCTCTCAAAGTTCCCCCTGTTGGCACGACACCTGATACAAAAAGGTTATTCATAATTTGGAAATAGGAGTATCACCAGTCACTCACCCCCGGAAGTAGCTGTCCATCCACCGCTATCACTTGGGCGGCGGCAGCTTTCAAATTCGGATCCTCCCACTGGGCCGTCCCGAATTGTCCCCTCAGTTGACCCCTCACGGGAGTCTCGACTGGCACCTCAAAATCGAGGAGGGGGAGGCTGGGCTCCCTTTCCAGTGGTTCCCCAGGGGGTTCGGGTTCCAGCTCCCCCTCCAACTCCGACTCCGGACCCGTAGAGTCAGGTTGGTTAACCGGTGGCTTCCGGGCCGCACAGGCGATGGGTCGTCCCCGCTCTCTTCTTCCGCCAACTCTTACTTTCTTCCTCAACTCGTGCCCCCACAGGGCCGCGAAAAGTGGACAATCCCGTCCCACTAGGAGAGGTACCGGCAACTCTGGCACTGCACCCACCATCATCTGACAGCTCCCTTGTGGCGTCACGATGTTGGTCCATACGGTGGGATACCGTTTTGTGTCACCGTGAACACAGGAAATGGACATCTCCCTACCCCGTCTGGTCTCCTGGTTCAGCAGGCTCGTGGTTACGAGCGTAACCATGCTTCTGGAGACTAATAGCGCTTCCGTGTCGTATCCGTCAACCTTCACCGGGACCATGGGTGCAGTTGACTCGTGGTGCCCCCAACAGGAGGTGACGTAGTTCACGGCGTGACCCACCTTGCTGATGGCATCAACTCCTCTCGAGCCCGGCAATTCCAGGCAATGTGCCCCCGGGCGCCACACTGAAAACACCTCCTTTGGTCTCCATCTACCTGGGGGTCGTCGGTGTCGGGTCGGCTCTACCCCCACCGTCTCTCCATGGGTTTGTGGTCCTTTGGCCCTGCCAACGGTCGGTTCGGGGTACACTGCAGTGGGGCTGTCCTTCTGTCCTTTCGGACGGGTCGCCGACTCGTCTCCACTGCTTCCAGGAGGCCCTCCAAGGTCTGGGGTGCGCATAAACTCGCTACCCTCTTCATGTCATGGGGTAGCGCACATAAGAAGCGATCCAGAACCACTTTGTCGAGGATGGATAGGGTGGATACGTCGATGAGTAGCCATGCCCTGGTGATGCGCAGTGGGTCGCTCATCTGTGCTCGAGGGGAGGTGTTGGGTACGAACCTCCAGTCGTGGAACCGGTGAGCCCGATGGGCCAGGCTGTACCCGTTGCGGCTGAGTATCTCCCGTTTGAGTCCGTCGTAGTTATCCGCCTGTTCGTCGTTCAGGTCCCAATACGCCTTTTGGGCATTCCCAGAGAGGAACGGTGCCAGCAGACTTGCCCACTGCGGCCTTGGCCATCCTTCCCGTAATGCTGTCCGTTCAAATGTACAGAGGTATGTTTCAATATCATCGTCTTCCATTAGCTTGATTAAAAACTGGTTGGGATGTGATCCAGGAGACGCTCCTCCTTGCAGCTTCCTGACTTCCTCAACGACGCGGACGTTTTGTAGACGCTGTTCCTCCAGCGTTCGTTCCTGAACCGCCTGTTGTGCTTGTTGGGCCCAGACGAACTGTGCTATCAACTCGTCCATGCTGATACTGTGTAAATGTCAACCCTGATCTGACCACATTATCAGAGTGCCCGTATTCTCCACCACTTGTGGCAGACCAGGGGGTTTGTCCAAGATGTTTACATAGATCAGACACAGACCGAGTATGATTAGCTCGGTTTCAAGGGTGTTTATTAAATAATGAATCAAAAAGATAAGAACAGGTCTCCCCCATGAGACCCTCTCCAGGATACCTTTTCCTGGGCTCCGGGTCTTCCTGTATCCTGTTGGGCACACAAACTCAACTTCCTCGGCTTAACTCGGGTAACCGTATCCAACCACATGGAAGTCACCTCACTTCCCCTAGTCCTCTTCCTGTGTGCTGTCCTTCTGGCAGCTTTATGGGCCTCGCACAGCTGGTGAGCAATCCGCCCTTGACTACTCACAAGCTACCAATCAGCCCCAATTAGTCCTGTCCGGAGAGCCCGTCGAGACCTGGCACGTCCATCAGATGGAGCCACGTGATGTATACTCCATCTGTTACCAGGCCTCGACGAGTCTCCCCCTGGTGGCTGACCTGCTCTCTCTAATACCTGTCCCTGAGTCCTCTCCACTTCCTCCTACAGTCTTCTTCTACGTAGACATGAACATGATAAGCCAAACCATCCCCTAGCATAACTATAGTTATTAGATAGCTAACATGGACTTGTCACCTACTGTAAGACACACACACATGGTTATCTGACCAAATGATTACGGGTAGTACTGTATCTACCATCATTTATATTTATATTTATCTCACACACACACATACACACACACGTCATTGGCTAGGTTGGCTAGCTAGCTAGCCACGTTACAGTGCCTTCGGAAAGTATTCAGACCCCTTGACTTTTTCCAGATTTTGCTAACTTCCTCAGGGATCTACACACAATACCCCATTGATTTTTTTGCAAATTTATAAAAAAATAAAAATATAGTATTTACGTAAGTATTCAGACCCTTTGCTATGAGACTCGAAATTGAGCTCAGGTGCATCCTGTTTCCATTGATCATCCTTGAGATGTTTCTACAACTTGATTGGAGTCCACATGTGGTAAATTCAATTGATTGGAAATGATTTGTCTATATAAGATCCCACAGTTTTTTAAATGTTTTTAATCTCAATTTCCATCTACGGACTGAACATACTCTCCTGCAACCCCCTTCACCCAATATGGTACGGATCTGCTATTTTTTACACTTTAGAACCGGAACCCCCATCAGAAGCATGCCAGCTAACAAGCTACTAGCTAGTAGTCAGTTAGCCACTGCTAGCGGTCAGCACCGTTAACTCGGACATCAGCCAGCCTCAGCCCGGTCAATTCCTGCCAGTCTGCACAGCGCGATATCAACCCATATTGGACTGCTTTTTCTCTGCCACATCTCCGGATTCCTACCGCAAGCTCTGAACCTTTACACCAGATCATCGCAGCTAGCTAGCTGCTATCCGAGTGCCATCTCCTGTCTAACGTCTCTGTCCTGAAGCAAGCGCCAGTTAACCTCCACTGTATTTATATCCTACCGCATCTATACTTCCACTCCCAGAAATCAACATCAACATTAACATTAGAACTCTCCCCCCTAAGTTTGTTTTATTCACTGCTTTAGCACACTCTGTCAACTGCTAGCCGTGTCTGAATCCTGGCTTAGGAAGCCACCAAAAATCCAGAAATTTCCATCCCTAACTATAACATTTTCCGACAAGATAGAACTGCCAAAAGTGGCGGAGTTGCAATCTACTGGAGAGATAGCCTGCAGAGTTCTGTCATACTATCCAGGTCTGTGCCCAAACAATTCGAGCTTCTACTTTTAAAAATCAACCTTTCCAGAAACAAGTCTCTCACTGTTGCCCCTTGTTATAGACCCCCTTCAGCCCCCAGCTGTGCCCTGTACACCATATGTGAATTGATTGCCCCCCATCTATCTTCAGAGTTCGTGCTGTTAGGTGACCTAAACTGGGACATGCTTAACACCCTGGCCGTCCTACAATCTAAGCTAGATGCCCTCAATCTCACACAAATGATCAAGGAACCTACCAGGTACAACCCTAAATCCGTAACCATGGGCACCCTCTTAGATATCATCCTGACCAACTTGCCCTCTAAATACACCTCTGCTGTCTTCAACCAGGATCTCAGCGATCACTGCCTCATTGCGTGCGTAATGGGCCCGCGGTCAAACGACCACCCCTCATCACTGTCAAACGCTCCCTAAAGCACTTCAGCAAGCAGGCCTTTCGAATCGACCTGGCCTGGGTATCCTGGAAGGATATTGACCTCATCTCGTCAGTAGAGGATGCCTGGTTGCTCTTTAAAAGTGCTTTCCTCACCATCTTAAGTAAGCATGCCCCATTCAAAAAATGTACCCAACCACAACAACAACTGGAGGCACGCACACACATTCTCACTCAGGCTCTCTCTGTGTTGTACAGGCCCTATTGAAGAGAACGGACAGTCATTTGAAAACTACACAGTAAGTTTAGAATCACCAACTGTGTTATGTGTGTGACTTTCGGTTTCAGATATGTGTTACATCCATAAAATATGCCTATTCCCAGAGGATTAGTTTTACAGCACTGTAGATTTAAAGGTCTAAAGTGAAACTGTTTCTTTTTTCCAGACCGATACGTACCACATATACTGCTCAATCCCTGACAAACTAGCAAACTCAGCCCAGCCGGATGGGTTGTACAGTCTTCTACAGGCACACTGAAACTACACCACTGGCTGTCTGTAGCTATGTCTCACACAAATACCCTCTTTGTCCCATAATGTGCTTTGTTTATTACATATCAAGTTACTGAGCATGCGTATCCATAACATCTGTTACTGTGTTAGTAGTTTTATTTTGGAGGGGTCTGGTGGCATACTCCTGAGTATTTTTCTGATTTTGTTCTCGTAGTAAACACAAAATCTACTGTGTATCTATTCTTTCAGCTGTGTCATTCCATAACGGTCAGATCAAAATCAACAAATACGGACATTTCAAAATGATATCAATAAATGTATAGCATATTAACACAATGCTACCATGCAACAACGCAAATAGTAAATTAAGCAACATTCATTGAAATTAAGATCAAGAGTAGTATCTTAAAGAAAAATAGCACAAATTCACCAATATACAACAACATTAAATTTTCCTTTGTGAAATGAATCTTGCCTCTAACATTAAAATATGCTTATTAGCTAGATGCTAGATGCGTCAAAAAAGCTTGAGAAAAGTCTGAAAATGTAATAGACTTTTCCTCTTTTTGCAAAGACAAACCCCAAACCTTTCTTATAGCAGGAGTATTCATATTTATATTGCCCATACATGTTGCTTCAGGCTACAAAATATATTTAAACTTTAAAATATTTACGTTGTTGGCAACAGATCGTAAAAATGGAAAATATAGATTTCCTAAATGCTACTCAAATATCCCCATCTGCCCACATTTACCTGTTATTTAATTTCCCAGTTTAAATTAAACTTACTCAGCCTCCCCTTCAATGTGCAGTGTTGTAGACACATTCTAGCTTTTTAGTTCAATGACCTCTGAGCAGTTAAGATGTAAATGGTGTGGATGCCATAACTTTGATGACAATTTATTTTCAAACTAAAATGGGGAGGGGGATTAGAGCCATTCGATCATTCTGATCTTGCCAGTTTACATTCTGTTTCGCTGCACACGAGAGCTCAGCGGTCAGGATGGTGGATCAGATATGGAAGAGGGGGGTGGCTTTTAGGAAAAAGGGGTGGCTCCCCCTCTTTTATAAGCCCCTGCTCTATAAAAGCCTTGAGGTACAGTAAATACAACGTCCTATGCTTTTTTTGCTCTATATGAAATGCTCTCTTCTGTAAAAAGAAAAACCAAGCAGAATAAATGGACTTCAACCTTTGGCAACACTGGGTGTTATTGACTACAGGTAGTCACAGACATTGATATTTTTGCTCTTGTATCCAGGTTCTGTGTTGTAGTCAGTGCTACTGTGAGGGGGGCAGAGAGGCCTGCATTCTCCTGCAGCAGTCAGACAATCTACAGGTCACATACCGGTACATGGACTGTATGCTGCCACTTATCCATAAACAGGTGCAGCAGTGTAGATGTGCACACACAGCAGGATGGAGAGGATGACATGAGTCAGGTCGCTTCCTGTCCATATGATACTTCAGTCTATCACATTTCAGACACTCGTTGTGTTCAGAGGGGTTAAGGATGGAAATGCAGATTAACCAAAATTCAGATACATTCAATCACATACAATATTTACCAGATTTGAGCAAAACCCAAACTAAATTCACCCTCCAAAAATACCAATATGAGCACTGTATTAAGGCGTCTGACAATTACTGTAAGTGTCACAGATTAGGGTGAGCCCCTTGTTAC
Source organism: Salvelinus fontinalis (assembly GCF_029448725.1). Taxonomy (NCBI): domain Eukaryota; kingdom Metazoa; phylum Chordata; class Actinopteri; order Salmoniformes; family Salmonidae; genus Salvelinus; species Salvelinus fontinalis. Next base: position 27,708,165 of record NC_074682.1, on the reverse strand, counting down.
TCCACCAACACATGTCTGTTTCCAGCACACCCCCAACACAGACCAGTACAGGTAAGTATGCTCAGGGTAAGTTTTTTATTTTAAATTCATGGTTTACAATGTATCGGACCCCGTTTCCCTACCTCCAACGGCAGACTGCACGATTTTCCCGGACTGTGTCGACACAATATAGCCTCCCCTCAGATAGGTTACCTTCCCCCTGACTCCCTCAGGTAGGTTATCCTCCCCCTGACTCCCTCAGGTAGGTTACCCTCCCCCTGACTCCCTCAGGTAGGTTACCCTCCCCCTGACTCCCTCAGGTAGGTTACCCTCCCCCTGACTCCCTCGGGTAGGTTACCCTCTCCCTGACTCCCTCAGGTAGGTTACCCTCTCCCTGACTCCCTCAGGTAGGTTACCCTCCCCCTGACTCCCTCAGGTAGGTTACCCTCCCCCTGACTCCCTCGGGTAGGTTACCCTCTCCCTGACTCCCTCAGGTAGCTTACCCTCCCCCTGACTCCCTCAGGTAGGTTACACTCTCCCTGACTCCCTCAGGTAGGTTACCCTCCCCCTGACTCCCTCAGGTAGGTTACCCTCCCCCTGACTCCCTCAGGTAGGTTACCCTCCCCCTGACTCCCTCAGGTAGGTTACACTCTCCCTGACTCCGTCAGGTAGGTTACACTCTCCCTGACTCCCTCAGGTAGGTTACACTCTCCCTGATTCCCTCAGGTAGGTTACCCTCCCCCTGACTCCCTCAGGTAGGTTACCCTCCCCCTGACTCCCTCAGGTAGGTTACCCTCTCCCTGACTCCCTCAGGTAGGTTACCCTCCCCCTGACTCCCTCAGGTAGGTTACCCTCCCCCTGACTCCCTCAGGTAGGTTACCCTCCCCCTGACTCCCTCAGGTAGGTTACCCTCTCCTTGACTCCCTCAGGTAGGTTACCCTCTCCTTGACTCCCTCAGGTAGGTTACCCTCTCCCTGACTCCCTCAGGTAGGTTACCCTCCCCCTGACTCCCTCAGGTAGGTTACCCTCCCCCTGACTCCCTCAGGTAGGTTACCCTCCCCCTGACTCCCTCAGGTAGGTTACACTCTCCCTGACTCCCTCAGGCAGGTTACCCTCTCCCTGACTCCCTCAGGTAGGTTACCCTCCCCCTGACTCCCTCAGGTAGGTTACACTCTCCCTGACTCCGTCAGGTAGGTTACACTCTCCCTGACTCCCTCAGGTAGGTTACACTCTCCCTGATTCCCTCAGGTAGGTTACCCTCCCCCTGACTCCCTCAGGTAGGTTACCCTCCCCCTGACTCCCTCAGGTAGGTTACCCTCTCCCTGACTCCCTCAGGTAGGTTACCCTCCCCCTGACTCCCTCAGGTAGGTTACCCTCCCCCTGACTCCCTCAGGTAGGTTACCCTCCCCCTGACTCCCTCAGGTAGGTTACCCTCTCCTTGACTCCCTCAGGTAGGTTACCCTCTCCTTGACTCCCTCAGGTAGGTTACCCTCTCCCTGACTCCCTCAGGTAGGTTACCCTCCCCCTGACTCCCTCAGGTAGGTTACCCTCCCCCTGACTCCCTCAGGTAGGTTACCCTCCCCCTGACTCCCTCAGGTAGGTTACACTCTCCCTGACTCCCTCAGGTAGGTTACCCTCTCCCTGACTCCCCCAGGTAGGTTACCCTCCCCCTGACTCCCTCAGGTAGATTACCCTCCCCCAGACTCCCTCAGGTAGGTTACCCTTCCCCTGACTCCCTCAGGTAGGTTACCCTCCCCCTGACTCCCTCAGGTAGGTTACCCTCCCCCTGACTCCCTCAGGTAGGTTACCCTCTCCCTGACTCCCTCAGGTAGGTTACCCTCCCCCTGACTCCCTCAGGTAGGTTACCCTCCCCCTGACTCCCTCAGGTAGGTTACCCTCTCCCTGACACCCTCAGGTAGGTTACCCTCCCCCTGACTCCCTCAGGTAGGTTACCTTCCCCCTGACTCCCTCAGGTAGGTTACCCTCCCCCTGACTCCCTCAGGTAGGTTACCCTCCCCCTGACTCCCTCAGGTAGGTTACCCTCCCCCTGACTCCCTCAGGTAGGTTACCCTCCCCCTGACTCCCTCAGGTAGGTTACCCTCCCCCTGACTCCCTCAGGTAGGTTACCCTCCCCCTGACTCCCTCAGGGAGGTTACCCTCTCCCTGACTCCCTCAAGTAGGTTACCCTCTCCCTGACTCCCTCAGGTAGGTTACCCTCTCCCTGACTCCCTCAGGTAGGTTACCCTCTCCCTGACACCCTCAGGTAGGTTACCCTCCCCCTGACTCCCTCAGGTAGGTTACCTCCCCCCTGACTCCCTCAGGTAGGTTACCCTCCCCCTGACTCCCTCAGGTAGGTTACCCTCCCCCTGACTCCCTCAGGTAGGTTACCCTCCCCCTGACTCCCTCAGGTAGGTTACCCTCCCCCTGACTCCCTCAGGTAGGTTACCCTCTCCCTGACTCCCTCTGGTAGGTTACCCTCCCCCTGACTCCCTCAGGTAGATTACCCTCCCCCTGACTCCCTCAGGTAGGTTACCCTCTCCCTGACTCCCTCAGGTAGGTTACCCTCCCCCTGACTCCGTCAGGTAGTTTACCCTCTCCCTGACTCCCTCAGGTAGGTTACCCTCCCCCTGACTCCCTCAGGTAGGTTACCCTCCCCCTGACTCCCTCAGGTAGGTTACCCTCTCCCTGACTCCCTCAGGTAGGTTACCCTCCCCCTGACTCCCTCAGGTAGGTTACCCTCCCCCTGACTCCCTCAGGTAGGTTACCCTCCCCCTGACTCCCTCAGGTAGGTTACCCTCTCCCTAACTCCCTCAGGTAGGTTACCCTCTCCCTGACTCCCTCGGGTAAATAGCGGGCATGCAAAAGTAACTGCAGCACACTGCACACTGAATTGTTCTGATATGGCACTGAAACAAGATAGTTATTCTCAGTGGCAACCTGTCATTGCCTGTTTTGCATGTTATTTTGGCATTAATACGTGTCACATATCAGTTTGCAAACAATGTAAAATTCTATAAATAATTATTTACTTAATAAAGCTGCATACAAACTAGGTCTCTTTTTTTGTTTTCTTGAGAAAGGCAGCTCCAAAATGTAGGTGTTTCAGCCTAGCTCAGTGCTTTCTGTGGTGCTGGGGCAGCCAGTGGAAAATACAGACCGTAGGGGTTGGTAATGTTCTCTAGTTGTGCCGTGATTGGCTCTGTGTTCTGTCACTCATGGGGACACTAGTCATCCTAAATTGAAGGCCCTTGGGTGCTGCCATAGAGTTACATTAGAAGTGCCTGTATAAAGAAGGCTCAAGGTCATTGGCCACAGATAAAATGATGTCAATTCATGTTATATCTACAGTAGCTTTGATTGGACCGAGCATCTCAACATCGTACTTGCAAACTCTTAGCTAGCAAGCTAGCAGTCATCATCATGAATCAAGTCGACAATCTACTGGCAAATCCTTTTTTATCCTTGTCATATGAAGATAAATAATAAAGAGAAATTACAGATAAAACGAATCCGTGCTCATCGACTATTGGACATAAACATTACACAACAAGTTGGAAATCGCAAATTCAACAATGAGTGGTTTGGAAGGAATCAGAGGCTAACTGCAAGCATTGCAAAGCCATCACTAGCCTGCTATTCAGTTGAGTGGGTGTGTGGTCCCTAGTCTGGGTTTAATGGTCTCTTTTCCAAGATTAAAAGGATAATCATTCAACATTGGCCATGATGTCAATCCAGCATGACTTCTGCCGTGCTCAAAACAACTGGAAACTCGGAACTGGGAAATATGACAGTTCAAGCCAACTGGGAACTCTGAAAAAAACTAGCTCCAACTGAGAAAATACCTTTTGAATGGTCATCCAACTCGGAATTGCAAGTCGGGAACTCGGGCCTCTTTCTAGAGCTCCGACCTGAAGATCACTGACGTCATCAAGATTCGACCTTGTTCTTTTCTGAGTTTTCAGTTGTCTTGGAAGCACCATAAATCCAGACAAAGCCAGACTTTAATGACAACATTTTCTCACGATGGACCGCCGCACCACCTTCCTGTTCAAGTGAGCACAGCACAACAAGGTCCAAAAGTCCAAAAATGTTTTGTATGCTGCTGCATAAATTATGTAATATGCCAGGAGATATGTATACTGCAGCCAAGAAAGTAATACTAAGTGTATTAAGCTGTAGTAAGCTGTTAGTAGCCCATGTGCCTCACCCTAATAATTTAGTCCCTTTTCCACACTTAATTTCACCCACTTTTCTGACTTGGTGGTGTACATGTAGCCTATAGCCTGTTTTAGAGAAATGTAATCATTGACTATTGTAAGCGCTTTCATTGTCTGCTTATATGCCCAATTTATTTATTTGTTTTTGGGGTGGAAGGTAGCCTAGTGGTTAGAACGTTGAGCCAGTAACCGAAAGGTTGCTGGATTGAATCCCCAAGCTGACAAGGTAAAAATGTGTCGTTCTGCCCCTGAACAAGGCAGTCAACTCACTGTTCCCCGATAGGCCATCATTGTAAATAAGAATTTGTTCTTAACTGACTTGCCAAGTTAAATAAAAAAATTCATGATAATTCATCCTACGGTTCTGACTTGGTGTACAGGGAGAATATTGTAAGAACAGCCCATGTTCTGAATTCTGTCGCTGTACATTTCAAAAGTGATGAAAAAAATAGTGATATTGACTACGTCTGTCCTAGCTCACTCATTAATGTCTTAATCGAAATTACGGATTGCCTCTTATCCGCTCGTCGTCCTCTTATGCCATAGTTTGTACATCTCAATTGTCTGTAGTAACCACATTTGTTTAAGCAAGTCAGTTTTTTTTAAAGGCAGTAAATGAGGCTGAATAAACTGTATTGCTGCCACACAAGGCTCCGCTGATAGCCAGGTGTAGCAGTGGTAAGGTGTTGGGACTGCTGTTAGGACTCTGCTTTTGGGACAGCTTTATTTAGGCCCTAACAGTTTGTGGGCACTGTTTTTCACTTTTATAGTGAAATGAATGTATTGTTTAGTGTTGTGTTGTGTAGTGGCTTTGCTGGCATGCATCTAAAAAACATGTTTTGGGGTTTGCCCACTAAGATTTACATGCTAAAATTGCCACTGGTTATTCTAAGGGAAGGCACTGCAAACAATATGGTGAAAGGCACTACAATCTCGCTCTGGTGCTGCACACAATATGAGACCCATCCTTGGCCCTGCTCTACTCTGCCAACCCCTCTAAAGGACTACTGCTATGGGACAAATAGGGAGGGGGAAAGACACACAAGACAACATATAGAAAGGGTGGGGATAGGTTCTAGATTTCTAGGGTCCGATGAGAACCATTTCCCCACAAAATCAAAGTCTCCCTGTTCTGGAACGCGCCCGGTCTGAGACTGCTTGGCGACGTCACCAATAGCCCCGCCTCCGGTGCTAAACGAGAGGAAGACAGATGACAGGGAAACCTGCAGACAATAGTGTCTTTTAGTGGAGTGGCAAAACAGCCCAGAGAGAGTAGTGTAAGGGGAACACAGGAAGAATCACGTCCCTTACTTGGTGGAGCTAAAGCTCCTAGATGTCCTTTATATCAATGCCAATCTTGGTCCATTGCTCTCCAATCACCACGCAGTTCCACAGCCCCAATTCGTCGTCAACTTAGACGCCCACTTCCTCACTCAAATTCGCCAGTAAGACTTCTCGTCCCTCTAGTAAGACACGAAGGACTGGCAGTCCAGGCCGAAGGTGTCCTAGAATGACAAAAGGCTGCGGTTGCCATTGGGGGGCTAGTTTACCCTGATCACGTTGTGTATGTGAATTTAAGGTTTCCGGGATGATGGAAACCCTAGACCCTGGGGCAGGCTTGGCAGGCAGCAGTGGGTGTGGCTTCTGGAGTGGGCGTGTTCCTGGTAATTTGCAAACATTTACTTCTCTCATATTAATGTAAGTGTCTTTGACATGGGATAATCTATCAACTCCTTTTGGTCATATTATATACACCAGGCTATATTCAATATAATTAATTTAGCAATTCTCAGAGGTACGAATTCCCCATGTGGATATTTTATGATGCATTTTCTATCTCAACCTTTAGTTCTGTGTTGTCATGACGAGGTCTTACCAGAACCTTTTTGTCGTTCTCTTTTCATAGACCTACAGCCAGTAAGACCTTGTCAACACCACCACACTACTAACACAACTACACGCATGTACAAACAAATATTGTCATTATCTTTTCATTGTGTTTCTGTTGTAGATAACTTGGTGATTGGAGCTGTGAACAGTGGAGGCATGGTGGATTCTGGGGATGCTGGGATGTATTCTCTGAGCACCTCTGTACCGTCCACATTTTTGGCCTCAGGTGAGTCCATTCTGTTTCTAACTAAATGTCTTCTGTCCCTGTCTTCCTGACCTGGAACGTGAATTTGAGATCCTCAGCACAACAACACTTTGTCACTCAATTTCAACAGTACTAACTTTTAACAGAAAATGATGTGTTAGTCAGAGCATCTGAGTAGCGTGAGAACAGAACTGTAAGTCTACAGGGTGGTTTGAGTCAGGAGGAGAAGTGTGACGTAACATTAAAACATCATGCTTTCACTTCTTCTGTTCTGCTGTTACTAATGCACTGGGGCAAAACTTGGTAAAGTAGCACACATGCAATGTAGGCCTACACATGACCCAACCAGCAGTCATAACCTCTTTATCATGGCATTGTCTCTCTATGATGTACAGGACCTGTTGGTGTGGATACACAGGGATCTGCAAATTAAGATGTAAGTATAACAAATATAATTATATTACTTTGTCTAAATAATTGTTTGCGAACAGACAGCCGAGGAGGATAAAAGGTCTCTCTCTCTTTCTCTCTCTCTCTCTCTGTACCAATCACATTCATGCTCCCAGGTGAGTTAATTCAGACTGCTTATACATTAATAATAATAATATCTTGGATTCATATAGCTCAAGTTGTACTTAAATCAGGAAGGAATATGTCAGAACATCTTGGGAGTGTGAGCACTGAGCTGTACACTTCGGTGGTTTGATGTCATGAGGAGAAGAGTGAAGTGACATGACATCAGACCTTACTTCCACTTCTGTTCTCATATAATGCACTGACTCACTCACTCACTCACTCACTCACTCACTCACTCACTCACTCACTCACTCACTCACTCACTCACTCACTCACTCACTCACTCACTCACTCACTCACTCTGTGTTGTACAGGCCTTGTTAAAGCCAATCGACAGTCACCTGAAAACAATGTCAATTAGTCAATCACTCACTCACTCACTCACTCATTCACTCACTCACTCACTCACTCACTCACTCACTCACTCACTCACTCACTCACTCACTCACTCACTCACTCACTCTGTGTTGTACAGGCCTTGTTAAAGCTAATCGACAGTCACCTGAAAACAACGTCAATTCAGAATCTGTAGCTTTGTCTCACACGTCTCACAAATACCCTCACACATGATGTCCTTTGTTTAACCATAACATCACCGGGGGCAAACTGCCAGCCCTCCAGGACACCTACAGCACCCAATGTCACAGGAAGGCCAAAAAGATCATCAACCACATGAGCCAAGTCCTATACACCTCGCTATCATCCAGAAGGCGAGGTCAGTACAGGTGCATCAAAGCTGGGACCGAGGGGCTGAAAAACAGCTTCTATCTCAAGGCCATCAATCACTTTGGCACCAATTTCAGAACCGTGATGTCATTTTTCAAAACTCTAGACACAAAACTCACAACCGATGATCAAAATGCACATTTTTCAAAACTCTAACACTTTTTTCCAATTGCTTGGAAACAATACACATAAAGCTAAGATAATTTGTTCATTGAACTAAAATCACCTGTTCAAAATGACACAACTTAGCATCAAAGTATTGCCATTTCAAAATGCAATTCACACATTACATCTGAGATGACTGTCTATTAATTTAATTACAATGATCTAACTATCAATTGATACAACTGCTCAAAATGATAAGTAACTGTTGCATTACTCTTAATGCATAGTTTTATGGAAACTGACAAACAATATTCCATGTTTAGATCATGAACATTTCCGGATAACGAGATCCATTGACACCAATTACCGTGGAACATGAACCAATTGGACTACATTATCTATGGATGTAATATTTCATCATCATTCTTTATCGGACACTGTTCTATGATCCATTTACCACTTTTCCAGACCATGTTTTCAGGTTTGACATTACTGTACACTCACCGGCCACTTTATTAGGTACACATATCTAGTACTGGGTAGGACCTCCTTTTGCCTCCACAACAGCCTGAATTATTCACGGTGTTGTACGTTAAGAGATGCCCTTCTCCACACCACTGTTTTAAACAGCTGTTATTTGAGCATTTGTGGCCTTTCTGTTAGCTTGAATGAGTCTGGACACTCTCCTCTGACCTCTCTCATTAACAAGGTGTTTGTGCCCACAGAACTGCCGCTCACTGAATGTGTTTTGTTTATCGCACCATTCTCTGTAAACTCTAGAGACTGTAGTGCGTAAAAATCCCAGGAAGGCAGCTGTTTCTGAGATGTAACCACCATGTGTGGCACCAACAATCATACCACGGTCAAAGTTGTTTAGATTACGCATCTTGCCCGTTCTAATGTTTGGTCGAACAACAACTAAAGCTCTCTACTCTATATACTCTATATGTTGAGTTGCAGGCAGCCACATGATTCGCTGTTTGAAGGAGCAGGCTATTTGCATTAACATGCAAGTGGCCAGTGAGTGAATGTATGCAGTGTATGTATTGCTTTTTCAATATTGTCAACTCGTTACTGATGTTTGATTTCACATTGTGGTATGAGTATATTTTGAAATGAGTGGTATCCACCTACAACAACATAGCGATAACATGGAGCCAACAGGTAATCCAGGTCACAATAGAGGTCAAGCAGTGGGAAGAGGAAGACGAGGAAGACGTATTGGTCAAAGGAATGGCAGGGGACAAGCACCCCTTCTGAGAGGTGGTCGTGGGCCTCGTCTGAGAGGTGTGGGGGAACGTGGTAGAGGACAAGGCCACGGACCAAGACAGCGGCAGCAACAGCAAAGAGTGTCCAATGAAATCCGAGCACAGAGTAGGTGATGTGACTAAATGTGTTCTTACTGTCATTTTCCCTGCAGAATTGAGACTAAGCCAAATAGGGGAGGCAGAGGCAAAATTCTGACTGACCAACAAGAGCGGGATGTGGTCAATTTGGTTCGGGCCAGAAATGATATTCGCCTTACAGAAATTCGGCAGCACATCTTGGACAATGATGACATGTTCAACAATGTGGAAGCCATAAGTTTGCCGACTATTCCCCGCATGCTGAAAAGGCACCAGGTGTCTCTAAAACAGCTATACCGTGTGCCTTTTGAAAGAAATGCAGACAGAGTGAAGCAACTGAGGACTGAGTATGTTCAGTTTCAAGATGCCTGTTGTGAAAAATTCCCCAAAATTCTACATCATTGTAATCAGTAATTATCTTTCCAAAATATATTTTTAGATGGTGATGGAGCTGGATGCTGATGAAAACCTTCACAAATTCCTCTTTTTGATGAGGCAGGCTTCAACCTGGCCAAGACAAGGAAGAATTTCATTGGCCAGAGGGCAACCATCCAAGTACCTGGACAACGTGGGGCCAACATCACCATGTGTGCGGCTATATCAGAAGATGGTGTGGTGGGACACAGACCTCGTATAGGATCATATAATGCAGCTCTCCTTGTGTAACCTTCCTTGATGAGATAAATCAGGTCTGTAGAGCTGATGTTGTGACCTATGTCATTGCGTGGGATAATGTCAGGTTCCACCATGCTCAAACGGTGCAAGCATGGTTTCGGGCCCATCCACAATTTATCCCCCTGTACTTACCCCCATACTCTCCTTTCCTTAACCCGATTGAGACATTTTTCTCCAAGTGGAGGTGGAAGGTATATGATAGGCGCCCTCAGGAACAAGCCACCCTTCTCCAGGCCATGGATGATGTATGCAATGACATCACGGCAGACCAGTGTCAGGCCTGGATTTGCCCGAAGATTCTTCCCAAGTTGTTTGGCTAATGAAAACATCCATTGTGATGTGGATGAGAACCTGTGGCCGAATCCACAAGACAGGGTTGATGGAAATATAGAAGTACAGTAATCAATCCTTTGTTTTGCTTTTTACAGTATGTAAAGGCAGTCATTGTTGTTCTCCCCCTTAGACGAGGAGGAGCATGGATAGGACCAAGATGCGGATTGAGGGAAATAAGCCATCTTTTAATGAAAAACAGCAAACAAGACACTACAAACTACAAAACAACAAACGTGACTAACCTTCAACTGTCCTGTGAGGACACAGGAACAAACACCCACAAAACACCAGTGAAACCCTGGCTGCCTTTGTATGACTCTCAATTAGAGACAAACAATACACACCTGTCTCTAATTGAGAATCATACCAGGCCGAACACAAAACCCCACATAGAAATACAAACATAGACAAACCCACCCAACTCACGCCCTGACCAACTAAAATGAATACAAAACAAAGGAAAACAGGTCAGGAACGTGACAGAACCCCCCCCTTAAGGTGCGAACTCCGGGCGCACCAGCACAAAGTCTAGGGGAGGGTCTGGGTGGGCGTCTGTCCACGGTGGCGGCTCTGGCGGTGGACGAGGTCCCCACCCCACCATAATCAATCCCCGCTTCTTTATCCCCCTCCCAATGACCACCCTCCCACTAACCCCACCTAAATGAAGGGGCAGCACCGGGATAAGGGGCAGCACCGGGATAAGGGGCAGCACCGGGACAAGGGGCAGCACCGGGACAAGGGGCAGCACCGGGACAAGGGGCAGCACCGGGACAAGGGGCAGCACCGGGACAAGGGGCAGCACCGGGACAAGGGGCAGCACCGGGACAAGGGGCAGCACCGGGACAAGGGGCGGCAGGTCCTGGCTGAGGGACTCCGGCAGGTCCTGGCTGAGGGACTCCGGCAGGTCCGGGCTGAGTGGCAGCTCCGGACTGTAGGGCAGCTCCGGACTGTAGGGCAGCTCCGGACTGTAGGGCAGCTCCGGACTGTAGGGCAGCTCCGGACTGTAGGGCAGCTCCTGACTGGCGGGCAGCTCCTGACTGGCGGGCGTCTCTGGCAGCTCCTGACTGGCGGGCGTCTCTGGCAGCTCCTGACTGGCGGGCGTCTCTGGCAGCTCCTGACTGGCGGGCGTCTCTGGCAGCTCCTGACTGGCGGGCGTCTCTGGCAGCTCCTGACTGGCGGGCGTCTCTGGCAGCTCCTGACTGGCGGGCGTCTCTGGCAGCTCCTGACTGGCGGGCGTCTCTGGCAGCTCCTGACTGGCGGGCGTCTCTGGCGGCTCCTGACTGACGGACGGCTCTAGCGGCTCCTGACTGACGGACGGCTCTACTGGCTCGGGACAGACGGGCGGCTCTAATGGCTCGTGGCAGACAGATGGCTCAGACGGCGCTGGGCAGACAGATGGCTCAGACGGCGCTGGGCAGACAGATGGCTCAGACGGCGCTGGGCAGACAGATGGCTCAGACGGCGCTGGGCAGACAGATGGCTCAGACGGCGCTGGGCAGACAGATGGCTCAGACGGCGCTGGGCAGACAGATGGCTCAGACGGCGCTGGGCAGACAGATGGCTCAGACGGCGCTGGGCAGACAGATGGCTCAGACGGAGCTGGGCAGACAGATGGCTCAGACGGAGCTGGGCAGACGGGCCGTTCAGGCACCGCTGGGCAGACGGCAGACTCTGGCCGGCTGAGACGCACTATAGGCCTGGTGCGTGGTACCGGAACTGGAGGTACCGGGCTGAGGGCACGCACCTCAGGGCGAGTGCGGGGAACAGGAACAGGGCACACTGGACTCTCGTGGCGCACTCTAGGCCTGGTGCGTGGTACCGGAACTGGAGGTACCGGGCTGAGGGCACGCACCTCAGGGCGAGTGCGGGGAGAAGGAACAGTGCGTCCAGGGCTCTGGAGACGCACAGGAGGCTTGGTGCGTGGTGCCGGAACTGGAGGCACCGGGCTGGAGACACGCACCATAGGGAGAGTACGTGGAAGAGGAACAGGGCTCTGGAGATGCACTGGAAGCCTGGTGCGTGGTGTAGGCACTGGTGGTACTGAGCTGGGGTGGGAAGGTGGCGCCGGATATACCGGACCGTGAAGGAGGACACGTGCTCTTGAGCACCGAGCCTCCCCAACCTTACCAGGTTGAATGGACCCCGTAGCCCTGCCAGTGCGGCGAGGTGGAATAGCCCGCACTGGGCTATGCAGGCGAACCGGGGACACCACCTGTAAGGCTGGTGCCATGTACACCGGCCCGAGGAGACGTACTGGAGACCAGATACGTTGGGCCGGCTTCATGGCACTCGGCTCGATGCCCAACCTAGCCCTCCCAGTGCGGAAAGGTGGAATAGCCCGCACTGGGCTAAGCACGCGTACTGGGGACACCGTGCGCTTTACCGCATAACACGGTGTCTGACCAGTACGACGCCCTCTTACTCCACGGCAAGCCCGGGGAGTTGGCTCAGGTATCCAACCCGGCTTCGCCACACTCCCCTTTAGCCCCCCCCCCCAAGAAACTTTTGGGTGAGCCTCTCGGGCTTCCGTGCTAGCCGCGTACCCTCATACCTGCGCTCCTGGGCTGTGGCTGCCTTCTTCTCCTCCCGAGAGCGGCGATTCTCTCCCACCTTAGCCCAGGGTCCTTCTCCATTGAAAATTTGCTCCCAACTCCATTCCTCTTCTCTCCATTGTTTTAGTTCTTGTTCTCTCTCCTCAATCCGCTTGGTCCTGTTGTGGTGGGTGTTTCTGTAAAGGCAGTCATTGTTGTTCTCCCCCTTAGACGAGGAGGAGCATGGATAGGACCAAGATGCGGATTGAGGGAAATAAGCCATCTTTTAATGAAAAACAGCAAACAAGACACTACAAACTACAAAACAACAAACGTGACTAACCTTCAACTGTCCTGTGAGGACACAGGAACAAACACCCACAAAACACCAGTGAAACCCTGGCTGCCTTTGTATGACTCTCAATTAGAGACAAACAATACACACCTGTCTCTAATTGAGAATCATACCAGGCCGAACACAAAACCCCACATAGAAATACAAACATAGACAAACCCACCCAACTCACGCCCTGACCAACTAAAATGAATACAAAACAAAGGAAAACAGGTCAGGAACGTGACACAGTAAGCCAGGTGAGGAACACTGCAGTTGACCTTTTACTGTAGTGTTTTTCTTTTTTGTAGCTAATTATTTTTGCTTTGATTCAAAGAAACCTATGTTGTGATTTTATTGTATTTCATCAATACATTTCAGATTTTGTTCAATGATTCCACTGTGTCTGTAGTATTCTCTCTACTAGTCCTTTTACAGTGATTTATTACGTGTAGTACCATAATGAAACATGTATCACATATTTTGTACTACAATATTTAATGATCGTATGAACAACTACACAGTGAAACTATCTGTATATTGTGTGTGGGTGATCTAATTGAATGCTCCTGTGGTATTTCATGATAAAAGAGTTATTTGAACCAATGCAAGGTTTCTTTAAAGATATGAATGCACAATGCATCGTTTTGAACATTGGACAGCCTGTGTAACAAGTGATGACCGTTTTGAGTTTTGTGTCTAGAGTTTTGAAAAATGACCACAAGATTCTGAAATTAGTGCCAAAGGGATTGTAAAAAACTGTAAATAGCCATCACTAATTGGCTTCCACCCCGTTACGCAACCCTGCACCTTAGAGGCTGCTGCCCTATATACATATACTTGGAGTCACTGGCCACTTTAATAATAGAACACTACGTAGTCACTTTAATAATGTTTAATAATGTTTACATACTGCTTTACTCATCTCATATATATATACTGTATTCTATTCTACTGTATTTTAGTCAATGCCACTCCAACATTGCTCATTCTAATAATTATATATTTCTTAATTACATTCTTTTACTTTTAGATGAGTGTGTATTGTTGTGAATTGTTAGATATTACTTTACTCTTGGAGCTAGAAACACAAGCCTTTCTCTACACCTGTCACACCCTGATCTGTGTCACCTGTCTTGTGCTTGTCTCCACCACCCACCAGGTGTCTCCCATTTGTCCCCATTACCTCACTGTGTATTTATACATGCGTTTTCTACTTGTCTGTTGCCAGTTTGTCTTGTCCCGTCAAGTCCTACCAGCATGTTTCCTGTGCTCTAGTTTTTGTTTTTCCTAGTCTTCCCAGTTATGACCATTCTGCCTGCCCTGACCCTGAGCTTGCCTGTCGTGCTATACCTTACTGACAGATTACAGCCCTGGATTACTGACCTCTGCCTGCCCTTGACCTGTCATTTGCCTGCCCCCTGTTTTGTAAATAAACATCTGTGATTCGAACTGTCTGCATCTAGGTCTTATCCTGAGTCCTGATAACACCCGCAATAACATCTGCTAAATATGGAGTGGTGTAAAGTACTTAAGTAAAAATACTTTAAAGTATTATTTAAGTTGTTTTTTTGGGGTATCTGTACTTTACTTTACTATTTTGACAGGGGTTGCAGGGTTGCAGGGGTCCGGTGCCATACTTCCCTTTGAGCTTTTTGCGTCTTTTCCCCACTAAGTGCTAAATTGAAAATTTCTTTTGGAAAAGACAATCACTCTATTACTAAAATAATTGACTGTACTTTCTTCTATTCTGTCACCTGGGCTAAAAGCTAATTTGTGTCACTTCACTCCTTCCATAATGCAAAATAAAATATCTGTGGAGTCAAAATCGATAAATACAGACAACTTAAAATCACACTTCCATCAATAAATGTCTCCCATATTCACACATAAAGCTGAGATTAGATTAAATAAATAAAAATTAAGTCAAAACAGTAGAATCTTTGAAAAAACCTTTTTACATCAACGATATTTAACAGTATGCATCCAATGTTGCTGATCCATTTTCTTTAATGTTGCGTATTAGCTAGATACACAAAAAAAGCCTGGGAAAAAGCCTGAAAATGTAATTAAGGCTTTTACTGCTTTTGCAAAGACAAAGTTGGCAAACCCCAAAACTCTGATCTTACAGCAAAAGCATTGATATTTACAGTATATTTCCTACACACATAGCTACAAAATATTATATTCTGGCTTTAAAAATGTTTACATTGTGTCATGACTACACGTGAGGATCACAATGGGTCAGATCAGCTTGGCAATGGCTGGCAATCCCCAGACCCACCCGCAAAGGTGGGGAGGAATGGTGGTGGTTTTGACACCTCCACACACCCGGTGGTAAATTTAAGCAGGAGAGAATGGTCTCTCTGGCTCTCTAGTATGTACATGTAGGTAGAGTTAATTAAAGTGACTATGCATAGATGACAACAGAGAGTGGCAGTGATGTGGAGAGGGGGAGGGGCAATGTGAATAGTCTGGGTAGCCACTTGACTAGATGTTCAGGAGTCTTACGGCTTGGGGGTAGAAGCTGTTTAGAAGCCTCTTGGACCTAGACTTGGCGCTCCGGTACAGCTTGACATGTGGTAGCAGAGAGAACAATCTATGACTAGGGTGGCTGGAGTCTCTGACAATTTTCAGGGCCTTCCTCTGATACCGCCTGGTATAGAGGTCCTGGATGGCAGGGAACTTGGCCCCAGTACTGGGCCGTTCGCACTACCCTAGTCAGAGTGACTAAGAATGATGTGTTCAGGCGTCTACAGGAGAGATGTGACTACAGAGAGAACACAGGATCACAAACTCTTTCTCCACACAGTGATGGATACATCATCACAGGTAAAAACCATCAATCCCTGCAATATTTATAAACATCATTTGAACTTTTGAGAATTATAATTGGAAAATGTGAACTTCAAATCATTTAAAATGCAAAAAAGGTGTGTCTTTTATGTCATTAAGGGACGGTTTCCCGGACACAGAGGACTAGCCTTAATCTGTGTCCGGGAAACCATCCCTAAGTGTCTGTCCTCTTCGAAAAGGTCAGAAACCAAAGATCAGTACCAGCCTTGATGTAGATTCCGTCACATGTGAGATTCCTGGATCTGCCAGTGCTAACACCACCTGTAACCTGTTTGTTGGAGAAGAGTCAGCCATTCTTGACAACACAGATCTGGAAGAAAACACATTGGCATTCAAACAATGTTACTGTTTACTCTCTGTGACCAAAGAGTATCTGATCAGACATCTACAGTCAGTGAGGAGTAAGGAGGTGAGCTGTGTCTACAGAGTGAGCTTAGGGCCAAACTCTCTCTCTCCACGTAGTGATGGGTACAGCTTTACAGGCAAGTCACTAAACTCATAATCTGTACATATCTATGTGTCACAGGTCTCAGTAATCTGACATGATCCTATCTTCTCTTTACCCTGTATTCATTCTAACCCACTAACTACAAACCACATTCTTAATCCCAAATACTCTTAGATTTAGTGGGAGTTCACATCAGTGATCCAACAACTATACAGACACCCTGTACAGCAGGTAGGCCTACACCATTTTAAAGGAGATACACGATACTATTAGTTCCTCAATAACAGAATAGATATTTGCACATTTTGGAATCATCTAACAGCCATATTCATGCAAATGGAATTTTAACAGAATTAATCAAATATGATTTATTACCACTTTCAACCAGGTTCCATTGTTATTTCTACTTTGCCTTCTGACACCCCAGAAAGTACAACTGCAAGTGAGTATGTCCATTAGGTTTTATTTATTTATAAAATTAAAATAATAAGCAAGTCAGTTAGTTTTGAGGAAGTTATTCTGGTTGGTGAGGCTCAGACAATATACAGATGGTCACATACATGCTTACTGTCACATTATAACAGACTCAAAAACAGGTCTTCATGTAAATGTTAGTGTAATCACAGAATTTTGACACAGGCACACATGCACACACACCCTCACACACAAATATACTGCTTACCTTGGGGTGGAAAGGATGGCATGATTCTGGCTGCTTCCCAGTGGTTAAGGATATTAATACTGATGAACCAAACCTCAGATATTCATTTAACTGACACTGTGGTGACCGTTTCTGCAACATCATTCGAGCATGAAGAGAAACACAAACCATATTGCACGCTTCAAAAATACCTACATGTATGAGAAATGCATTAATACCTCTGACTATAAAGTACCTCAGAAAACAAACGTTCACTTACAAAACCCATCTACTAACAAAAAAATAATTATACTTAAAACACGCACAACCCTTTTTACAAAAAACACACCGAGCTACAGTCACACTTGTTGTCCACGACAACCATGAGGATGCTGATGGGAATCTGCTGAAGAGAGAGAGATAGTGAGAGAGAGATAAAGAGAGAAAGAGAGAAGGAAAGAGAGAGAGAGACAAAGAGAGTCAGAGAGAGAGAGAGAGAGAGGGAAAGAAACAAAGAGAGAGAGAGAGAGAGAGAGAGAGAGAGAGAGAGAGAGAGAGAGAGGGAAAGAAACAAAGAGAGAGAGAGAGAGAGAGAGAGAGAGAGAGAGAGAGAGAGAGAGAGAGAGAGAGAGGTCAATTCAATTCAGTTTGATGCTTGAAGGTTAAGTAATGCTACTCCACCAATACGACATTACCCTGTATGCAAATGATATGAGTGTCTATCAGTGCCTAACGCCTAGGTAACTGTGTTCCAAGTAACTGACACAGCCCTCACAGTCGATGTTGCCTGTGGTCTCTTTGATGGTACGCTCAGAGACGAAGGCAGAGTAGGTACTCCGGGTCACATTGTACCATCATGGTCTTACCCTCAAGCTTTGGGCTGGAAATGGGACATGTAAATGTTAACATTCTAAAAACACATGACTCACGCAGAGACAGAGACACGCACACACACACACCTTAAGATATATTCATGCACACACTGACCTTTGACAGAGGTCAACATGCCATCGGCTGTACTCCAGCAAGAAACTGATGAGGAAAACACAAGCATTTAATACACTTCAAAAAGCTACTGTTAAATAAATAAAGCCGAAAGACAGATGATGGAAAATAGGTCTGTGTTTATTTCGATTTTAGCAGCCTTCTTAAAGGATAGGGGTTTAAGGTTCAAGGGTAGGGGTCAGCATTATGGGTTATAGTCAAGGTAACAATAACATTCTTAAAACAGGCAAATGTTCATATTTTCAGTTTGCAGCCAAAGCTTTGAACTTTATTCCTTTCATGGAACTTAAGTCTTTTTTTTTATCCTTCACATGCATCTTTTTACTCTGTATGAAATGTTCACTGCTGTAAAAATGAAAAGCAGGCAAAATAAATGGACTTCAACCATCCTGTAATCTCTTACTTCACATGATCCCTGTCATATCCCAAAATACAGAATTAGATTCTCCAAGATAATGCTACATATATTTAGCTCAAAAAATAAAACAATTGCGGATCTATGTTATCATTTTTAGCAGTTTATTTTCAATTGTAAAGATAGACCACTCTTTTTAAAAGGTGACATTTTTTCTAGTTATTTCATAACTACCTTGACATAGAAGGTCTTATTTTCTACAGTGCAGGTAAAGTACACAGGGATATTGATTTCTTTGCTCTGGCATCCACACAGGGGTCTGTAATGCTCTCAGAATGACATCATTGCATCACAGTGCTTTCTCATAGTGTATTTCTCAGTCTGATGTCCATATGGTTTCCCTCTTGGAACAGTGTTCTATTTATCTTGAACAATGCCTTCTTATTCATTATTTCTCTGCTGGTTAGCGATAAGCAACTCAGTTAGTTATGAGCAGGTTCTTCTGGTTGGCGAGGCTCCCTGCACTTTGTCAGCATTTGATGGTGTGTTAAAGCCGGTCTATCAGTCTCTCCAGTGTTGGTTCCAGTGTTGGGTCCAGTGTGGTGGGCTTCAGCGGCAGTATGGTCATCTGGTGAAGAGAGTGGCCAGCAGGGGGAGCAGTGCTGCTGTGAGGGGGGCAGACAGGCCTGCTGCTCCTCCACACTCCATGGCATTCTCCTGCAGCAGACAGGGGGCATCAAAACATAGAGATAATAGAATTAATATATACACTATGTATCTATATATCTATATGGTTCATACAATATACAGATGGTCACATACGTGCTAACTGTCACATTATTACTCAACCAAAAACAGGTGTTCATGTACATTTTCATGTCATCACAGAGCAAATACATACTACATACCTCAGGGTGGAAAGGATGACATGATTCTGGTCGCTTCCTGTCCTTCTGAAACTTCAGCCTATCACATTTCAGAGATTCGTTGTGTTCAGAGGGGTTAAGGATGGAAATACTGATGAACCAAACCTCAGATATGCATTTAACTGACACTGTGGTGACCATTTCTGCAACATCATTGTAGCTTGATGAGAAACACAAACCATATTGCACGCTTCAAAAATACCTACATGTATGAGAAATGTATTAATACCTCTGACTATGCAGTACCTCAGAAGCTGCTGATCTTCTCAGAAAACAAATGTTTGAGTTCACTTACAAAAGCTCACTCAAAAACCCTTCCTAGTAAAAACACACTCAAAACCTTTTTTACTAAGAAACAGACTTAATATTCCCAAACTTCACAAGGATATACATAATCTCAATGGGGTCCATGGAAACTGGAAGGGTGGAGCTACAGTCACACTTGTTGTCCACGACAACCATGAAGAGGTTACTGCTGGGAATCTGCTGAATAACAAAAGATCTGAGGAGGGAGGAAGAGGGAGAGGGAGAGGGAGAGGGAGAGGGAGAGGCGGACACAGACAGACAGACAGACAGACAGACAGACAGACAGACAGACAGAAATTAGTCGATTCAGTTGCTGCTTGTAATATTATCCCACTAAGGCATGATCCTGTAAACACTATCAACACAGGTTAAGTGGGTTTATAAGTGCTTTTAATACAAAGGTAACTGTATTCCCAGTACCTGACACAGCCCTCACAGTCAATGTTGCCCGTGGTCTCTTTGATGGTACGCTCAGAGACAAAGGCAGGGTACTCAGTATCACATGGCACCAACATGGTCTTTCCCCTCGAGTTTTGGGCTACAAATGAGACATGTAAATGTTAACATACTAAAAACACACACACACACACACACACACACACACACACACACACACACACACACACACACACACACACACACACACACACACACACACACACACACACACACACACACACACACACACACACACATCTCAAGGTATATGTATGCACATACTGACCTTTGACAGAGATGTCAACATGCCACCAGCTGTACAGGTTGAATTCCAGGAGGAAACTGACGAGGAAGACACAAACATACACATTCAAAATATATATTTATAAAACAAACCATTTCTATGTGGTTGATAATCAGTGGATCTTTAATCATTTTATTATATCAAGGTGATAGTATTATTCTCACATTACTAGTTCAGTCAGGAGCCATTTCACAATGGAGAAGGGCTGGAAGAGAATCAATTAAACAATTTGCATTAAGTGGATTTAACATTGACTGGATGTAAGGCTAGTGAATCATTTAGGGGTGGAACTTACATGTGATAAACAGTGTCCACTGTCACTGCTGCCAGCATACTCTCTACAGAGAGCCTGGTAGTCATACAGATTGATCCTACAGGGACGAGACAATAGGACATTAGTGTGTGCGCACCAATGTGTATAGGCCATGGCGGTGTGTGTTTGACTGTGTAGGACAGAGACATTGTGGGTAGGATGATTGTAATATTATTGCTTCTCTAACCTCTTGAAGGAGCCAATGAGGAGCAGCTTGGTCATAACAGCAGCCTCCACCTCGCCAAAGAACTCCCCCGTCTGAGGAAGAAAATATGGTTTATTTAAAGGCAAATAATAAGACCTAGGAGAGAAACAGGCCACAGGACAGACATACTCTCCTAGGTCTTATTATTTGCCTTTAAATAAACCATATTTTATGTATGTAAGTGGTACCTGAGAGTAGTCTTCTGTGACCAGAATGAAGCCGTTGTTGTCTATGAGGTAACACTTGATGTCCTGAGAATAGAGACGATAGGAAGATACACATCATCAGCACAGGACATAATGCAGCAATTCAATAGCGTGTGGGAATAGAGACAGGTCAGAGACAGTACAGACAGGAAGTGGGAAAGATAAGACCGAAAGAGAGAGGCCCAGAAACTAGAAGTAGAATGAGGGGAGTTTCAGACAGGGACTGTTCTGTTCTTACCTCATTATCACAGCTGATGCTGCACTTCCCATCCAGAGCAGCACACTGTATCAAATCAATATGATGAATCATTTCATTCAATAATAAATACATCATGTCACTGGAGTTTGAATGAGTGAATTCGTGTGTGTGAATTCGTGTGTGTGTGTCTACCTGTCTGCTAGCGGTCCAGAACTTCCTCTGAAAGAAATCCAAGTTCATTTGAATCCCAACGGCTATTGTGGATTTGAGAAAAACAGAACTGTCAGCACATTGTACATCTAGTAGAGGAAGTAAGCATTTATGTGAATTGTGTCAATTCTTTGTCTATATATCTGTCTGTACATTCTGTTTATTGTGGTCAACACTATTTCACCAGGTCTAATTCCTGTTACGTGTACTTGGTGAATAAAGGTGATTCTGATAAAGGGGTCTCTTGAAATGTCTTCAATGGGCATTTATATAGAAAATATGACAGTTAAAAGTTTATGACAGGAAAACCTTACAGTACTCTAAATTAGGGATTAGTGAATTTACATGCAACAATGGGTGACTTCCTGTCATCCAGCAGCTGTATGGCGGTGCTGGCCAAAACCACACTCTTATTCTCATTTCCTGAGGGGAAACAGGAACACAGAAGAACACAGACATTAGCAGACATTTAACAAAAAAAATGGCATAAAAATTGACCAAAAAATATATGTCAGTAGCTAGGTTCTATCCAATTGGCGACAGATTTTAATGTGAATATTCTAAAATCTGCATAAAAACAACATGCGCATTTTCCCACCAGAGATGTGTTTCCATCAAATAGATTTTTTTTTATAAAAAAAATAATTTATTATACAAAATGATCAACAACTTACATCCATCCCTACATCAAAAAAATAAAATAATAATATCCCAATGCCCCAGGGCAGTGATTGGGGACACTGCCCTGTGTAGGGTGCCGTCTTTCGGATGGGACGTTAAACGGGTGTCCTGACTCTCTGAGGTCATTAAAGATCCCATGGCACTTATCGTAAGAGTAGGGGTGTTAACCCCGGTGTCCTGGCTAAATTCCCAATCTGGCCCTCAAACCATCATGGTCACCTAATAATCCCCAGTTTACAATTGGCTCATTCATCCCCCTCCTCTCCCCTGTAACTATTCCCCAGGTCGTTGCTGCAAATGAGAACGTGTTCTCAGTCAACTTACCTGGTAAAATAACAGAAAAAAAAAAACATGTCTAACAAAACACAGGTTAAAACAAGAAAATACATACCATATATATATATACAGCGGGGAGAACAAGTATTTGATACACTGCCGATTTTGCAGGTTTTCCTACTTACAAAGCATGTAGAGGTCTGTAATTTTTTATCATAGGTACACTTCAACTGTGAGAGACGGAATCTAAAACAAAAATCCAGAAAATCACATTGTATGATTTTTAGGTAATTCATTTGCATTTTATTGCATAACATAAGTATTTGATCACCTACCAACCAGTAAGAATTCTGGCTCTCACAGACCTGTTTGTTTTTCTTTAAGAAGCCCTCCTGTTCTCCACTCATTACCTGTATTAACTGCACCTGTTTGAACTCGTTACCTGTATAAAAGACACCTGTCCACACCTCAATCAAACAGTCTCCAACCTCTCCACAATGACCAAGACCAGAAAGCTGTGTAAGGACATCAGGGATAAAATTGTAGACCTGCACAAGGCTGGGATGGGCTACAGGACAATAGGCAAGCAGCTTGGTGAGAAGGCAACAACTGTTGGCGCAATTATTAGAAAACGGAAGAAGTTCAAGATGACGGTCAATCACCCTCGGTCTGGGGCTCCATGCAAGATCTCACCTCGTGGGGCATCAATGATCATGAGGAAGGTGAGGGATCAGCCCAGAACTACACGGCAGGACCTGGTCAATGACCTGAAGAGAGCTGGGACCACAGTCTCAAAGAAAACCATTAGTAGCACACTACGCCATCGTGGATTAAAATCCTGCAGCGCACGCAATGTCCCCCTGCTCAAGCCAGCGCATGTCCAGGCCTGTCTAAAGTTTGCCAATGACCATCTGGATGATCCAGAGGAGGAATGGGAGAAGGTCATGTGGTCTGATGAGACAAAAATAGAGCTTTTTGGTCTAAACTCCACTCGCCGTGTTTGGAGGAAGAAGAAGGATGAGTACAACCCCAAGAACACCATCCCAACCGTGAAGCATGGAGGTGGAAACATCATTCTTTGGGGATGCTTTTCTGCAAAGGGGACAGGACGACTGCACCGTATTGAGGGGAGGATGGATGGGGCCATGTATCGCGAGATCTTGGCCAACAACCTCCTTCCCTCAGTAAGAGCATTGAAGATGGGTCGTGGCTGGGTCTTCCAGCATGAAAACGACCCTAAACACACAGCCAGGGCAACTAAGGAGTGGCTCCGTAAGAAGCATCTCAAGGTCCTGAAGTGGCCTAGCCAGTCTCAGGACCTGAACCCAATAGAACATCTTTGGAGGGAGCTGAAAGTCCGTATTGCCCAGCAACAGCCCCGAAACCTGAAGGATCTGGAGAAGGTCTGTATGGAGGAGTTGGCCAAAATTCCTGCTGCAGTGTGTGCAAACCTGGTCAAGAACTACAAGAAACGTATGATCTCTGTAATTGCAAACAAAGGTTTCTGTACCAAATATTAAGTTCTGCTTTTCTGATGTATCAAATACTTATGTCATGCAATAAAATGCTAATTAATTACTTAAAAATCATACAATGTGATTTTATGGATTTTTGTTTTAGATTCCGTCTCTCACAGTTGAAGTGTACTACCTATGATACAAAATTACAGACCTCTACATGCTTTGTAAGTAGGAAAACCTGCAAAATCGGCAGTGTATCAAATACTTGTTCTCCCCACTGTATACATATAGTTGCTTGCGAAAGTATTCACTCCCTTTGCATTTTTCCTACTTTGTTGCCTTACAACCTGGAATTAAACTACATTTTTGGGGGGTTTGTATCATTTGATTTACACAACATGCCTACCACTTTGAAGATGCAAAATATTTTTTCTTGTGAAACAAACAAGAAATAAGACAAAAAAAAATGAACTTGAGCGTGCATAACTATTTACCCCCCCAAAGTCAATACGTTGTAGAGCCACCTTTTGCAGCAATTACAACTGCAAGTCTCTTGGAGTATGTTTCTATAAACTTGGCACATCTAGCCACTGGGATTTTTGCCCATTCTTCAAAGCAAAACTACTCCAGCTCCTTCAAGTTGGATGGGTTCCACTGATGTACAGCAATCTTTAAGTCATACCACAGATTCTCAATTGGATTGAGGTCTGGGCTTTGACTAGGCCATTCCAAGACATTTAAATGTTTCTCCTTAAACCACTCAAGTGTTGCTTTAGCAGTATGCTTAGGGTCATTGTCCTGCTGGAAGGTGAACCTCCGTCCCAATCTCAAATCTCTGGAAGACTGAAATAGCTTTCCCTCAAGAATTTCCCTGTATTTAGCGCCATCCAGCATTCCTTCAATACGGACCAGTTTCCCAGTCCCTGCCAATGAAAAACACGGTGTTGGTGTTCTCGGGGTGATGAGAGGTGTTGGGTTTGCCGCCAGACATAACGTTTTCCTTGATGGCCAAAAAGCTCAATTTTAGTCTCATCTGACCAGAATACCTTCTTCCATATGTTTGGGGAGTCTCCCACATGCTTTGTGGCGAACACCAAACGTGTTTGCTTATTTTTTTCTTTAAGCAATGGCTTTTTTCTGGCCACTCTTCAGTTAAGCCCAGCTCTGTGGAGTGTACGGCTTACAGTGGTCCTATGGACAGATACTCCAATCTCCTCTATAGAGCTTTGCATTCCTTCAGGGTTATCTTTGGTCTCTTTGTTGCCTCTCTGATTAAAGCCTTCCTTGTCTGGTCTGTGAGTTTTGGTGGGCGGCCCTCTCTTGGCAGGTTTGTTGTGGTGCCATATTCTTTAAATTTTTTAATAATGGATTTAATAGTGCTCCGTGGGATGTTTAAAGTTTCTGATATTTGTTTATAACCCAACCCTGATCTGTACTTCTCCACAACTTTGTCCCTGACCTGTTTGGAGAGCTCCTTGGTCTTCATGGTGCCGCTTACTTGGTGGTGCCCCTTGCTTAGTGGTGTTGCAGACTCTGGGGCCTTTCAGAACAGGTGTATATATATTAAGATCATGTGACAGATCATGTGACACTTAGATTGCATACAGGTGGACTTTATTTAACTAATTATGTGACTTCTGAAGGTAATTGGTTGCACCAGATGTTGTTTAGGGGCTTCATAGCAAAGGGGGTGAATATTTATGCACACACCACTTTTCTGTTTTTAATTTTGTAGAAATTATTGAAACAAGTTATTATTTTCATTTCATTTCACCATTTTGGAGTATTATGTGTATGTCCAGTACATGAAATCCAAGTAAAAATCCATTTAAATTACAAGTTGTAACGCAACAAAATAGGAAAAACGCCAAGGGGGATGAATACTTTT